>NC_092860.1:82525385-82825385 GCF_032062135.1 Pyxicephalus adspersus
ATCCTACAGGGTCCTCTGAAGCCCAGCTGTAGCCACACTTCCATTTATGCTTTAGCCCTGGGGAAGGGTGTGCATCCATAGTTATCAAGGCATTAGAGTTTCAGTGTGGGATGAGGGTGCACATGCATATTGATATCATAGTTCTACTAAGTTTGCATGGGACAGAGGTGTCCATGCATTGCTATATTGCTATATTATCAATGACAGCACTATTACAGTTCTATAGAACATTTATACAATGGGAAGGATGGAGTCATAGCATCAAAAGATCGGTTCTAGAATCTCTTATTTAAAAAACAAAACAGTAAGACTGTAAGCTTTGTTAAACATGTTATTTGATAAAGGTAAAGTTAAAAGGTAATACCTAGTAATTGTCAAATTATCCACTTTCAATTTATAAATTTGCTTGCACAGTGTTTGCAGATATCTAAAAAAATTGGTTTTAGTCATTGAAGAACAGAGTTTATATTTCCTGTGGTCTTCTCTTCTGGAAACACTTGCCTTTCTTCCCTGAGGATTTTACTCATCTGCTGCTTTTAGGAATTTCAAGGCATTCCCAGAATGGAGACCAGAGAACAACACAGGAAGCATTTGGAAACAGCTGTCATGGGACAGGGAATAGTTGTAATAATAACTGTTCCAAACCAGCTGGGAACCAAAAGCTTCAGATATATTATTAAAGTTTTTTTTTAATGTTGTACTGATTCTCATTTAATACTCATATCTTATTCTTTGCCAGCTCTAGCTGGCTCTCTTGACCACTCTACGACTTGAGAAACCTAACCTGTCATTTATATGACTGGCATGCACGTAAAGATTTTCCAGAGGGAGAAAAGGTCAGGGTTTTTTAAGGTAACAGTTAGAATTAATTAATCACCAAAAATACTGCAGAGAAGAACAAAAACGGACATAAAAGAAACCAGTAGTTATAGTGTGGGCAGAAATAGCTTGAGAACATTCTAAATCAATACTAACATCAAGTGTATATTGTTGTAAGAAGCCAAATGGTTTATATTAGGGTTTATAGTGTGGTTTATACAATGTTTTATATTGTGAGCATATAGAAGAGGCTTAGGAACACGGTCTATACACTCTATTCACACAAGTGTTATTTGTGTATTAGAAGACAATGTTCATGTGTACCAACCCCAAGAGACAAATGCTAATATTTTGAGAATGTTATTTTCAGTAGACTGACATTTATTTCTATTAGCTTGCTATTTATATAATAGCAAGTTAATAGAATATTATTATCATTAAATAGTATTATTAAGTATTAATACAATATTATATTTTACATATAGTATGGGCTCCAGGTTATTTATAAAACAGTGAATCTGGTGGGAATTAACTTCTGCCATTGAAACATATGGACCTGGAAAATTCCAAGGGAATGTTTGAGGGAATTTCTGATTCCCTGTTTTATCAGTAGAGCCCTAAGTATATAGAACTTTGCCAGTACAGACCTTTGTGGATATTTGGTCAGAACGGCAAAGGCTGTCAAAAGAAGAACAAAACACAAATGCTTCCTTGCTTGCAATTAGGTGTTTTTCTGTTGTTCATTCAAGACATGAGTGTAAGTAGGACTAAAGCTTCAGCTGTGACCATGCACTTCTGGAAATGAAATGACTAAACTTACTGGCCAACTGTGTGCTTAGAGCTGAAGTGTAATCTGCTAATATTTGCCTTTTCTGTACCCTCCCCTTATCAATGTGCTGATTACACTTTTAAATTTTCATAGCACCCTACATTAGTATTCCTTTCAATGATGCCAGCAGTGTGCTAGCTTAGAGGATGAATTATAGGGTATCAGGATCCCTAGATGGGTGCATGTCAGTCTAGAAAAGTATGCATTTGAATGCAGTCTGTCCTAGGTATAACCCAGATGGGATTCTGAGGCGTATGATTAAACAAACTTAAATCCAGCCATTTAAAGGGATAGGTCAGAAAGGGGTTTAATAATGCTGATGTCCCTCAGCTAGTAAATGAACAGCAAATTTTATCTTCAAATGCTCACTAACAGAATAGGCAATTCCAGTACAAGTAAAGAGGCAGTACAACTCTACAATACTAAATTTATATCTTTTTAAACAAAATTGTACCAAAATTTGTAGCTTAATAGGTAAACAGGACTTGGTGCACATTATAGGTAGTAGGTTAGATTTTACATTGGCACAGGGTGAATCACATTATGGTGATGGAATATCTAACAGCCAGTAAACAGGGCTCACCACCTTACCACTAATACAAACTAAAACTACTGGTCACCCTGTACCATCTAAAGCAGTGATTTTCAACCACTGTGCCGCGGCACACTAGTGTGCCATGAGAGATCTTTAGGTGTACCGTGGGAAATTATCTAATTACCATTGTCGAGTGTCTGTGCTGTAGTGACTGGCAGAGTAATGTAATACTCTTCCATGTCAGTGGGTGGCAGTAGGTAACAGTTTTCTTGTTTATTCTTAGAGACAAAAGAATTAGCTACAGAGTGTCATTTTGTAACATTTTTGATTTGTGGTGTGCCGCAGGATTTTTTCAATGTAAAAAAATGTGCCGTGGCTCAAAAAAAGTTGAAAAACACTGATCTAAAGAACAACCAAATCGCACTCAGAATCAAGATATTGCACTATCACCACACTACTCTCTGGCCAAGTCCATTTCAACCAAAATATTCTGCTTCCCTACTATTGTGATAAAAGCATATAACCCCATCCATTTTACACCCTAATAGGTATAATACCACTATCCAACACGGCTATTGAAGACAATACTTATTTACATATAGAACCGCGGTGCCAGTACCTTTACATTCAAAATTACTACTGGATTTTATGATTAGGGTACTTTCGAGTAGTAATTGGTATACAATCCGGTAAAAGTTCCAGCAATTTCATCAAGTATCCCAATCCCCTGAAGAAGCACTGCGGGGCAAAACGCGTCAGGTAGGAAACAGAATTATTGTTGTAAATGTATCTGAATATACTTTAATATTACTACTCTTTAAGTATAAGACTAGTGCATCCATGTTAGCCTAGCGTAGATGACCTCTGTCTATTTTTTAAGATGTTGAAAACAAATAAAATTTAGTGTCTTTATAAAAATACTATTGCCCTACAAAAGCCTGGTCTTTTCTCTCTCCCGCATTTAGAAATGGGCGCAAGGTGCAATGATTTAAAAAGGGGGAATGGAAGGAGCAGATGATCGTTAGGAAGCTGACTGGAGAGTGGAAGACCCACCAGCCTGTCTGCCCCAACAGTAGGAGGGTATGGAATAGGGGGGGTTCTAGGGTTGTTGAGGTTGGTAAGGGTAGCGGTTGGAAGGTCCTTGGGGGCAGTCCTGGAGAAGGTAGCATTCTTGATGTTGGGGAGTACCATCTTAGGTATTTCCAGTGTGTAGTAGAAAGAGGTGGAGCTACAGGAGATGAGGTTGGTGAGGGCTGCCAGGGGTCTGGCATCCTTTCCGAGCTGGTAAAGCGGCCTGGGAACAAGGAGGTTTTGGTGGCAGCCCCAAAAGATTGAAGTGTGTTGTTGGGGATGCCTTTGAGGACCTACAACATATGTTGTTAGGCATTAGGGGTTAAGGACATTGTGATGTGAATGATGTTAATAATCTTAATAAGGTTAAATATTCATATTTTGTGTGTTTTATGGTTATGTATTGTAAAGTTAAATAAATGGCTGCTACTGTCATTTTTAACTGCAAGTGGTAGTGGGTGTTCTTTTTGGGAAAAGGAAGCAAGGTATGGGAAGATTAGTGGGGTGAGGCGTAGCAGTGATTTTTGGTAAGCGACCTATGGTATCATGCCCCAGACCAACAAACTGCCCAAACTTCTACGTTTATAGAGGTGGTCTCACTCCTTGGTGATCAATATTAAATTGTGTTTGATTAGTAGCTCCTGGCTGCTACTACCCTTTACAATTTTATGGAAGTGATAAGAATCTACTTATCTTCAAATGTGGTTTTTGAATTTTGACTTAGTCTTTGGTAAATAAATAATGACACTGTAATGTGTCATGTGCTGTGTTCATCTGAGGTTGTACTTACCTAATTTTACAACCTGCTTAGAAACAAATAATTTTTTATGTCCTAATAAATAAAACCTTTGAGTAGGGGGAAAGAGGGTGTCTTTTTCTATATTTTTCTCCTGACTATTAAAATTCCTGTTAGGGTTTTATTCTTACCTTTTGTAATGCTAATAAAAAAGTTTTTGTCAGTATTGCCTGTTGGGAAGTGGAAATTCCCAAACAGGGTAACTATTAAAATAGAAACATTATTACCTATCCTAAAATCATAGCTTTTGAACTACCAAAGCCAAATTTTACCCCCCATGATTGTGTAATGGTGCAAAAACAAGCAATTTAAGTGCGCCCTGAGAATTTATCTAGGCTATTCTAGTTTTTATAGCATTTACATAAAAAGGTAAAAGTTTCTCTATACTGTGTAACCCTAATGTTATATATACGTTGGTAGCATGCAGTGCATACAATGAAACCTTACCGTATAATGAAACTCTATAGAATAAAGGGCCTAGGAAAAAAATACAACAAATGAAATCAGTGAACCTTCTGCTTTGTATAGTATGGTGCTATAATAAGCATACCAGCAGGATAAAGGAACTTGTTAGATGCAGTATAGAACTGGCCTAAAGCACAGTGCAAGAGATTATTAATAAAAAATGAAGGCAATTGCTACAACTCTGGCCTTTTGGACAAGGCCACCTTTGCAACCCTAGCAGGTCTCTATACAATGAATTTCGAATGAGGGGATACTGTTCAATTGAGAGACCTATTTATTTTTACCTATTGTGCTGACACTGTAGAGTAAAACAGATTAAATGCTGTTTGAGAAAAATTACTTGCTTACCTATACTGAAATTGAGACATGTGGGAGTAATACATATTTGGGGCTTATGAGGCTCTGACCCATTCAGTGTGATAGATAAGACAGTTAATGGACACACTGGGGCCTATAGACTTCAATTTATTAAAAAAACACAAAGTGTAATGAGAGAAATACTATAAACAGCCTTTCTTTTTGAAAATGCTGGATGTCTTGTTCTTAGTTTCTTTCCTAAATTAGAATTTAGTGCCGCCACCAGCCAACCAAAAAACACTGAACCCCCTTTTAGAACATTCTCCGGTGCTACGTTATTGTTTTATATTTTATTTTTGTTACCTTAGTGTTTTCCTTTATATCCATCTTACTTCTACTATGCCTTTATCTGCCAGTAATCTTGTTCTGCACATCACAAAAGTATTCTGGTAATAAACATCCCTCACCTACTGGATTGTAAGCTCTTCAGGGCAGGGTCCTCTCCTCCAGTATCACCGTCTGTATTAGTCTGTCATTTGCAACCCCTATTTAATGTACAGCGCTGCGTAATATGTTGGCGCTATATATATCCTGTTTATTAATAATATTAATAATAATAATAATAATAATGAACTCCTTTATGCAATACCTCTACCTGTGTACATAGGAAAGATAAAATAAAAAAGAATTCTGGATATGGAAAAAGGAAATTGATACAATACCCAATAAAAACCTTTAGGTTGAATGCTTAGTTGCTTATTATTACTGTGCCAAATAATAACTTAGTGCATATATTTGACAATAAAATTGCATTTTCCACATGACACTATTTCAATAAATGCAAGTTGATCATTAATCTATAATATATGTATCGTTTTTGAATCTGTAACATTATTATTAATGTTTATAGTTACTGGGCTTTGTGAAAAAATAAATAACGTTTTATACAATTGACATTAGCTGCGCTAAACAGCTTATGTGCTTTGCAAAAAAGTAACTTTCACAATTGCATATATCCTTATATATCATACAGATACATATATACATAAATATATATATATATATATATATATATATATATATACACCCTAAAAGCACTTAGGATGAACTTGCTAATAATATTATGCAGACATAAAATACATATAACCTGAAAGGCGCGTGTCTCTTCTAGTCTGCACTAGAGGGCTCCCTGTCACCTAATTCTTGTGTACTGGACAAAAAAAACACATGTTCATAGTCAGATTTCATATGTTTCCTTTAAGTTGCAGGTTGGCTTGTTGAGCAGTATTTTGTTACAAACAGAAATATTAGCACTACCTTAGCATTTGATAGTATGTGTTGTGTAGGGTAAAACATTTTATGTCTAAGCTGTACACAACTGAAACACAATGTACTGTACAATGTTGACATTGCAATAAAATTGCAAAAAGCATACAATTCATGTAACATGTGCATCAGACCCCTAACTTAAGGTGCAGAGCTATAACACTATCTGCATGGGGTTTGGCTGTTCTTTCCATGTTTACATTGGTTTCTTCCCACATCCTAAAAGCATACTGATAGGTTAAATATGTCCAAAAAATGGTTTTAGACTATGTTAGAGACATTAGATTGTAAATGGATGGCATGGCTTTAATGGCATTAATAATAATAATAATAATAATAATATGCATTTTCACATAGCTGTTGCATATCATGGTGAATTTGTGAACACGCCAACATTCCACACAATATATTGACAGTGTATGCAGTATACATTGTGAAAGACAAAGGTATTCTAATGGTTATTTATTGTTTGTATCAATGAAGATTCCAGTAATGGATACTGAAAACGGTGCCTTCTTTTGTGTTGGTGATGAGAAGACAAGGCCTCTGGACTACCAGGCAAACATTTCTAGCAGTAACTGTATTTGTAAAAACATTTTAATGAAAACCAAGAGGGAAAAACCATAATACCATATAACCAAATATTACTTTTTTTCTCTATATGGTTTTGATCCACTTGATTTGGTTCATTGGGGTAAATCTTTGTAAATTTGGTACCACACAAAATAATTTATAGTTTGCTTCTATTAAGGCATGTTTGTGATCCCCTAACAGATAATCATTATTCTTTTTTCCTATTCTTTTTCTTTAGTGCCTGGTTCATATATTTTTCCATGGCTTCATTTAATTATCAGTGCTGAGAAAAACTAAGCATAGGGATAAGACTGGACCTTGATATTTGGATAGATCAATGTTAAGTTTGCATTATAGAACATATTCTTTTTCTTTATCAACAAAAACATCTGACAACTTTTTAAATTTAGTTATGAACAAAATGTGAGATTTAATGTCACTAAAAGGAAGGGATTTTTTAATACATTGTGCAGGAGGTTTATGTTCATTATTTATTTCGCTATAAGAAAGTGAAGAATCCTGTAGGAACTTTTTTTAATCCATCACAAGAAGAAATCCAGGAGAAAAGTGTTTTTAAACAGTGCCAAAACCTACAAGGGTATATGTTGCAAGTATCATCCAATATTTGAAGAGAGTTGGAGATGGCTGAACATACATTTTTTAAGGTGGATATAAAGATATCTATGCCATGTGTTTCCTCAGTCTTTGCTTTATTACTAAACCAATCTGGCGTTAAGGATTTAGAATATATCACCATTATACTAGTCATGCTACTGGGTAGTAATGCACAAGAATAACACGTAGCGTTTCTTAGTGGCATAGAGGGTTTTTGTAGGGGAGCTTTACCTCCCCTGGATCCCTAATTCAATTTATAAAAATAGGATTGTATCTTTTTATGTTTGAAAATTGGTATTTGAAAAATTGTCCTTGTGTCCTCAAGTTTTATATGTCTTACTTAACAAATAGTGGTAGTAATAATACTATCTAATCTATAATATAGTAGTATCCCAATCTATAATAATGTAGTATCCCAATAATCTTCATCTTTCCCATTTGTTATTGGTTTTAAGTCTCGTATTTATGCATGTCTTAAACTAATCATTTGAAAATACTAAGAAAAAGTAATTATGTTTATATAGGCCATGGAAGCTAGATAGCACCTTTATTGCTAAGTATGGAAAAACTTCCATTTATCAAAGGAAATCAAAATTAATTTACAAAATATGCAGTGTCATTGTATATGTAAATGTTCAAGGTTTCTGATTTAGTTGTGTTTATCTTAAGGATTTAGAATTCCCCAAAGCAGTTGGAGAAGGTTTGGTAGGGCTGTTATAGGGGAGGTAAAACATAGTAGGTTGTGAGAAAAAAAGGGCAAGATAATGATCACTTCTGCTAACCTCTAATATTCACATTTATGCTATTGGCACAGTGGTAGGTGTATAGTGAAAATCCTGCTATATACCCACCTTGTCCATTTCTTTTTTCCCATAATCTTGGATCAGATGGTTCAACTTCCTACTTCCACCCACTTCTCCTTCTGCTGGCTTATACATGAATACAGAACATTATCTGGCAGGAGGAACCACAGAATGTTTTGGGGAAATAGAAAGTTAAGCCATCAGACTGGAACCAAACTGGGGAATATTTGCAGCAGTTGGACAGAAATAAAGGATCAGAAGAAATGGGCCACTAGAACGGTATGTAAAAGATTTTCCACTATACACTTGGCACTTTTAGTGGCGGGACTCCATTGCTTATGAGTTGAGGTGAAGAAATCATGTGCAAGCAGAAATCATGTTTTTTTTTTTTCATGCAGTATTCTTCTTCAAGTTATTTTTTACCATATTCACTAAACAAAGTGAATTACTCTTTGTAGAGTGATAGTTCACTTTTCTAAGGGATAAGGGTATATGTCGCTTTATCTCACTTTCTTCCAATCTGGGAATAGTTTTTTATACTGATGGTTATGAAAATCTGCCAATTATGCCTTATCATGAATACATTTTCTCTGAATTTCATGTGGCAATAACACAGTTAGCAATCTTGATCACATTCTCTGTCATAAAAAATAAAGGCTTTAATTTGTTTAGCAATGAAAGAAAATTAGTTTCATCTGCTCGTTATTAAATGCAGTGCGTTAAATAAATGTCCTAGACCAATTAGTTAGTCACAGCTTAATACAATGCAAATTTCTGCACAGCGAGGAAGAAACTTGAATTTAAATGGAGTTTAAAATACCATGACTGCATAATGTATTTTTAAAAGTTTTCTTAAACATGAAAGTTAATGTAGCAGATGGGCAACATTACATCATATATTTTCTACATACTTCATGTTTAATGAGCCTCTTGGTGTTCGGATGTGCACCTGTCATAGGTAAAATACCTGCCACTGACCAACCATTTCTTAAAATGATGGTTGTCTGGGTGCCATGCTGATCCTTTTCATCCTCCAACTAGTGAACCATTGATATGAAAACAGGCCAACCAGGAGCTCTAACTTAATCAGCAGCATGCTTGTTCCAAGCCAGTAAATATTATTGTAATTAGCATCAAAGAACTAAGAACATGACAGGTGCTCTTCAAACTAAAATGTAAAATTACTACATGAGAGTAAGAAACAATCCCAGTGAAAAGAATAACATACCTATAATAGGTTTGTAAAATATCTTTAAAAAGTTGTGGCTGCTTTTAATTTAAAATGAAAAAAATAACATATATAATTAAAATACCTTGAATAAATTAAAATTTAAAAAAAAAGTGTTAACCACATCTGTTATCTAAGTACAATATTTTTCACAATAGTGCTCCTTTAAATTATTCATGCTAGATTACACTTTAGTCCCTTCCGTTTTATTTATTGTGCTCATTTGTCAAGAGGTTTATAAATCTAAATAGCGTGATGGAAAGTTACTTATTCAGTTCAGCGTCTTCCCACTGGGATTGTTTTGGTGAGTTACAAGTTGACATTAAAGAAAACAATGAATGGAGAGATTATATAGATCATTTTCAAAGTGTTACTGTAATGGCTCATCATGTTTCGGTCAACTACGCACATGTAGGGATTACTATTTTGTATTCATTAACAACTATCAATTCAGATTCCTCATCAGAGTAAAGTTACTTGGTCAACAAAACCTGCTTCTAATGCTGTTGGGCAGGCCGGCTGCAATAATTGTGAATGTTCTGAAAACCGTGTTTATTTTATTAAGTTGTGTTTATGTAAGTATATAGGACGTTCCTATTTGCTGACAACAGATACTGGTTATGCTTCTTAATATGCAGTACTACACTAGTGTTGTTATGCAGGACTCCAATGCATCATCTTGGCCCAGCCAATCACACTGTATGCAAGAGAAGAGGGAAGAAAATGGGAGCACTATGTGACAGGACAGGGACAGGTGAGTATAGCGGGTGTAGTTCCCCTTTAAGTACCTGTTCTTGTTGCAGTAAGGAACCTTCTAGTCATTTTTATGACTGTAATGATTACAGCGTTCTTGTGTATCTTCCTGAGTAAACATGGGAAATTCTGGATACATTTTATGAAATAGTAAAGCCCTAAACATTACCTCCAAGTTTCCTGTAAACTCCTGTAAATATATATTTCTTAGCTGCTGTTCCTTGCTTTCCATATGTTCCTTGGAAGGATAGGTGCCTGGTTGTTGGCTGCTGTTGATTTCCTGGTTTTCTATAGTTACACAGATATGAGCAATCTAATGTAAACTGTGCCACACTGGTCGCCATTCATAGGCAGGCACTGTTAGAGTGTGAAATGCCTAGGTTTGAGACTTAACAGACCTTTGGGGAAATGAATGATGTTGTTTGTGGGAAAACTGTGAAGTCACCCTGACAGATTCTCCACTATCAAATAGAAGCATTTTTGTTGGTTATTTGGACGTGGCACCTATGATGTAGTTGATGATGATGAATGATGATGGTATAATAACATTTATTTTATTCATAAAAACAAACTTTTACATTTGTATGATGTTAACTATGTGTACTTCCTTTTCCTTTATTTCAATTTTTATTCACCTGGTCATTTTTAAAGAGCAACCTGGTCATGGCTGGACCCTACTTTTACACAACCTGAAGGCCTCACTATAATAAGCCCCCCTGGAATTGCTGGACTGGCAGGATAATAGGTGCACCATGATATCTTGCAAAACTGCTCACAGAATCTGACTGCTAGCCTATCAGAAAGCCCCTAACACCCATTTGACTGGTTTTCATACAAAAGGGGCTCCCTAACTGGCTCGCTGTTTAAGGGATTATACCTACGGGTGTACAAGAAAATAGAAGTTTTTTTGGTGGCCATTTTCTTGTGGACTGGCAGGTATAGTAAACCGGCCCCTCTATAAAAAAGTTTTGGAACCCTGAATATGGTGCAAAAGGTCAGGTCATTTTTATTATAATATAATTGTTGACTGTGCCTTCATATCCCAATGACAATTTCATCCATCTCTGTTTTATATGCATGTCACAGAGACAAAGAGTAAGGTAAATCTGACTTACATGATCATAGATTGAAGCATGGACATCTCCATATTGTCTATATCTAAACATGTCTGGGGCTAGGGTTCAGGGTGTACAGTCTGCCTTATTTGATTGATTTTTTTGCTTCAGAAAACATTCCGTAACATAATGTTATTCCATTAATGTTATTTCCTCTCCACCTTTCTTGAGGCATTCATTCCTACCTGCTAGTCATAACCTGGCAGGAAATGAATGCTCACATGTTGGATTCCTGAGGAAATGATGAGTAAAGAGGCGCAAGTCCTGATAAAGAACATATGCAGTAGGGCTATCACAGTACTGAGAAGACTTCAAGCTGAACTCCAAGAAATTAAATAAATTAGTTGTGAAATTATGGGTTACCAACACCTTTGATTAAGCATAAAACACTTCAAATTGCTGTCTGTATTGTTACATAAAAACATGGAAATGTTTGATGGGTAATGGTATTTTCACAGAAACACATACATAGTCTCATGGGGAAATCTTAAATAATTTTTTTCTACTGTATTGAAACATGACAGCCAAAACTCATAAAGTAACAATGAATAGCCTAAGTGCTAAAAAAAAAGATATAATGCTAATATATATTATTACTATATATATATATATATATATATATATATATATATATATACTATATACCATTTTTAAAGATAATATACATAACATGGTACTGTGTATCGTCTATACATTTGTAAAGAGTTCTAGCAGTTTTAATGAAAAAAAAAAAAAAAAAAATTAAAAAGAAAAAAAAACAATACATTAAATTAGCTAAAAGTGAATTAATCTGTGTTCATTTATAATAAAAAAATACTGGTAAGTAAACTAATACCAAACATTCAAATTTTGGCTGCAATGATTTAATGATAACTGTATGTAAAAAGGTTAATGCTTAGTCCAGTACAAAGAAAGTTTGCTAGATTGTTAAAATACAGAGCTCAGTTTTCATTCTTTTATTTCATACTTTTACTTTTTTTTAGTGTGGACTTTACATTAATGTTAAGTCACCAGTGAGCTGAAAGTTCATTGTTATAGCTCCCATAATAGAGGCACGGAATGCTGGCATTTTAGTGAAGGTTTTTGTTCAGTTAATCCATGTGAGGATAATAATGTTTATGAACTTCTCTAGCTATTTTAACTAAGTCCCTGCTATTTAGGCAGCCAATACTACACCGCCTTTCCAAACCACAGCTACACCATTGTTATCCTCAATTATATGTGACACGGATTGTTTTTAGTGTACTGGATAGGTGCCAGAAAGGGCCCGAACCTAAACTCCAGACAAGCAGCAAATAACAAAATAAAATACTTACTAAGCTGTTTTACTGCCTTTGACTTGGGTCACTTGGTCAAACTTGTAATCATGATGTTTCTTATAACAGAAAAGCAATACAATCTGATGACATCCCAGTCCCATCAGCATATTGTTGAGGTCATCCCTGTGCACTTTCCTCCTGTAGGCAACATTCCAGTGTTAGATTTATGGCAATATACTGTGATTATGATGGGCAGCACGGTGGCATAGAGGTAAGTGCTCTGGTCTTTGCAGCGCTGGATCCCAGATTTGAATCTTGGCCAGGACACTATCTGCATTGAGTTTGCATGGGTTTCCTCCAGGTACTTGGGTATCATCCCAAAAACATGCAGTTAGGTTAATTGGCTACCCCCCAAAATTGACCTTAGACTCTAATAATGGCATATGACCATGATAGGGACATTAGATTGTGAGTTCCTTTGAGGGACAGCTAGTGACATAACTGTGGACTTTGAACAGTGCTGCATAATATGATGGTGCTATATAAATACTGTGTAATAATAATAATTATGATAGTCGCTTCTTCCTCTCTCCATTCTTCTGTGCAGTTGAATATGGGAAGCTAAAATTAGGACCACTTTAAGACACTTGTTTCAGCAGTATTCATACATGAAATTAATGAATTCCTTAAATTAAAGGATTTTTTTTTAGTTTAGTTTTAGGTCTGTGGATGTTTGGCCTTTATTGTATAGAAGGTAATTTTGCCAGTGAAGCAAGAATATAGTTTTAAAGCTAACATGTAAGGCAATAGTACTATTTTTTGTTAACATGTTCTTGGACAGTTACAGACGTTTTACAGCATTTTAAATTGCCTCAACATTGATGAAGCAGCTTAGAAAGCTGGGAATTGTCTTCAACATCAGAAGAACAGTTTTAATGTGACTAACTACTATTAGAGATACAATGACCTGGACCCCTACAAACACCACTTTTATTGTTTTACTCTGAAGGTACAGTTATAAAAAAAGCAAATTAGGTAATGCACAAAAGACTTGCACTGCTATTATTTCACCACTGGGGTATAAAAGTCAGAATATTTTCATAGATAAAATGTTAGCTTTGCTTGAGGATAAAGGGGTTAACTCCATTGCACAAGGCTGTGGTAACAGAGTGACTGACAGATCAGCCTCATTAGTTGAAGCTGCTGAGTGTATTGGAGCAATTACATCTCTTTGCTGCTGAGAGTTTTAACTATTTGTAGCACAATGATTTGGGTGTCTTGTTAATGGGACAAATCTAAAGAGATGGGACTTTCATTATGGTCACCGAATGGTCTATTATTTCATGCTATTTAGTTTACTGAAAAACTAGAAAATGCTTATGAGGGAAATCATTTATAATAAAAATGTATCATTGTAGTCAAGCTAGCTGACCACATACATGTTTTAATCATTCATGACAATTATCCGTCTTTAAATGGTTTTATATTTTGTTTTTAACATTATTCAAGCACCCAATAGACAGTGTAATGTGATATCCTTTCAAATTGTCATTTGCAGCATTTTTATGTGGAATGTGTAGAGAAGTGATGAAAAGCCATCAGGTTACTCATCAAAAATCACTTGTCCTAACAATTGTTAACCATTAAATTAAATGTACAATTTGAAAATTGAGTGGTGCCAGAACTGTTTTTACTGGATCACAGCCTAAAGATCCTCTTGGCCTTACTTGGCTTTTCTGTTGAAGCCCCACAAGTCTCCCTACCCTTGAACTGCTCTTTGGCCCCTGCCTGTCTGTCTGATAATGTCCACATCCACATTGGCAGTTCTGCCTGAGCCATTTCGCTAAGTTCACTACAACGCTGGCCACAGCCAGTACCGACAACTTCCAAAGAGCTGGAAGGCATGGGTGGTTATGTTAAATGTTTAATATTGTTATAATATTATTATAAAGTTATAAAGTTTTGGTGGTTCCTCTTGGGATTCCAACTTTGACCTTTCCCCACACTGTACAGTTCTTAAGCGTAATTAGATTGTAAGCTCTTCTTGGCAGGGTCCTCTTCTCCTCCTGTGTCACTGTCTATATCTGTCTGTAATTCGGAACCCTTATTTAAATTACAGCGATGCATAATAATGATAAATAATAATAATAATAATAGTTGCTGGTTGGTCATTAAAAATTTAAAGCATTCTGGCCTGGGGGGGTTTACTGAATATTATGAATGCAAATGACAAAGGTCAATGGGGTTTATGGCTGGGAGTTTTTGGTAGACATTAAAAATGCAAAGCATGCTAGGCTTATAACCTGAAGAAGTTCTTGTTGGGTGCTACAATTCAAAGCAATCTTAGCATTTAGTCATGCCCAGATTGTAACCACATCCAGTTTGTAACTACACTAACTTTTATTATATATATTTTATACCCACTTTACCTTAGGCCCCACATTTTTTAAGATGCCCCTATCTGCAATTATAGTCTTTGGCAAAACAAACTTATCCAGCACCAACTTCATTTGAAGCCAAATGCCAAGAGACTCAAAGAAAGCTAATAGTGGTTGATGTGAAACATTGTATCACAACAAAATGTCCTTTAGAAACATCCATCTAATACCATGGCCACCAATTACTGAAGCTCCATGGTATACCTTCTATAACCCACAAAGTCTGTTAAATGCCTTTACTCTGCTGAAAAATTATTTATTGCTTGGAAAAAAAAACTTTTACGTGTTTTCAATATAATGGAAAACTTTATGTTATTTTGCTGCATTGTTATGAAACACTAGCTTCCAAAATGTGTCATAAGAATAAGAAAGCACAAACAAAGTTACTGTTTGGGAATGACATGTGGGTGGCAACAGAACAGAATTTGAAGTCTCAGCACTGATAAGCTGTGAATGAATGAGCTGCAGAGCTGTACAGGGGTATCATTCTCCCTTTACTGGCTGACAGTTTTTGGAATAGCGCTCTTTATATCTGATGACAGGATATTTGCTGATCTCCCGTGGCTTTGGATAGGATTACATACAGTATGCTCATACTGGTAAGCTTGAGATGATGTTGGATGCCATCCTAGATAAGTCCTCAATATTTTAAGAAAATGTATTTTTATAATAAGAACGGTGAAGATTTGGGATGGTTGTGTAAAGTGGCAGGGTTGTTTATTATAGCATAGAATTTGTTACTGCATAGTGATTGTCAACATCATAAATCTGAATTACTATTCCTATCGGAATGCCAATACATAAACCTGAGTTTGCAAATTATGTTTATGAGCTGCAATGTCTTCTGGCTTGTTTAGTTCAAAACTGAAGCACAGAGGTACAGTCAGCTAAAACCAATGAACAATCCTACTCCAGCTATGGTTGCCACCTAGCTAGTAATTAACAAACCTGGCCAGTAACAATTGGACTTGTTGCCAAGATTATTATTAGGAAATAATATAAGACCAGTACTATTAGGCAGTCCTAACTACAGTAGGTCCAGTAAAACCAGGGCTGTGTATTGGCAAGAATCTGGGGATACAATATGCATTATCATATAAGGTTATTATTATTATTACTAATAAACAGTATACATAGCGCCAACATATTTATGCAGTGCAGACATATACAGACAGTAACACAGAAAGAGGAAAGGACTCTGCCCAGAATGATTCAGTATATTGTGATAAATTGCAATACTGCAAGCAAGGTGATATATTGTATTTTTTTTTAAGGAAAACTGGTATAATATTAGGAACACACCACTTTATGCATAATCTTAATAAAAATCTCTATGTGTATGCTGTCATAACAGTGGGATCTGCATTTGCATGCTATCCTTGTAACACAAAAAATAATCATAGAACTACTTCTATGCAATCTATGACATCAGGAATTTATTTTGCCTATTTATAAAAAACAAAAGTGCTTGTATTTTTAGATTGGACTCTGCTGACCCACCTCCTGTTGGCAGGAGGATGGCATTTGTTAGAGGCCGGAGTCCTTTGACAAGCCAATATTTTTCTTACCAATGCTGACATCACCAGATTGCCAGATGCTTAACAACTTGATATTTACATTGTAAACCGTCACAGGGCCCAGGGAAATCTATTGTTTTCAAACAATAGTGCTGCAATAGTACCAGTACTGGCTTCAGTCTAGATTTAAAATGATGTCATTTTAAAAAGAAAAAGATGCCGTTCATTTTTAGAATTAATACTGTATCTCTAAACATGATATTGTAATACTCAGGTATATCTTTTATATTTTTTAAATTTACAATATCTCACTGAGAGGATTCCCCTGTTGTAGTACTTACAGACTAAATGTAGAAACAAGGTTTTCTTACAAGCATTTGAATTAAAGAGTTATGCACATTTAATTGGTTACATTTACATGTACTGTATTTTTGTAAACCATTTTTAATTGGATAAACTAAAGAAAAAAATGTAGTTTACTTAATACTGGCATTTCTCTTGTCACTGTAGTCTTCTTGGTTTCCTACCCAGCAATTAGAGGCTTTATCTTCTTCTCTTCATTCATCAATGAAACATTCTCTCACAGGGAGGATCTGAGTCTGGCACATGTCCACCTGACCCAGCCCCAATAAATAAATGAAAGTATCTTGTTTTACCCTTTCAGGTTCTTTTAAAAAAAGATTATGTTTTTAGAAGTGGCAAATGAAAAAAGGAGGTACATGTTGACTATAGTTCTGCTTCTTAATATTCAGAAAGGCCTAGGATTGTGAAAAGGTTGATATGAAATAGGTATATAAATTTTTTTCCTGAATTACAGAAATAACAGGCTTTTTAATACAGTTTAAATTCCTCTTTATATTGTGGTTGTATTATATACAGTATATTGCTTGGGAAAACACAAACAATATTATTTTAAAGTACCTGAAATGAAATGTTTTACAAACATTACCTTCACCTAATGCTGCAACAAAAAGTTCTTTTTCTAACCTTTGGAAGCAATTGTTGTTGGAAACAAGCTTTGTAGAACAGGACTTTGGTGGATTTCAGGCAGTGATGGAGGACTAGAGCTCAGCTGGGTCAGTGGTTATAAGGACGTGCTTTAAAATCAGAGAAAACTTAAAATGAAAAATGAATTGTTTTTTTAACCTTTAGTTTTGATTCTGTGAATGTCTAAATATATTCATCAGTTAGTTAGTGCTGTTTAATGCATATTCTACATGTGTAATAGTTGCCTTACAACAATAATGTACTTTTATTGTGTTCATATACATTAAGTAATATACACATATGTCCTTAAGAGTCAATTTACACTCTTTTATATTTGTTAATGTGTGTTGCATGAAGGTAGAAAGACCTTGACAAGACTCAACCCCCCCTCCCAAAAAAAAAAAAAAAAAAATTTGCTTTTAGGCAAATCATACATAAGTTCAAGTGAAGACCGAATTGTTGACCTACAAACATCTTTTGGGTCTCTGCCATCATGAAGGAATGAAGCCACTAAATGAGTATGAAAGCCATACAACTGTAAGCAGTAGAGGGAAAGTGGCAAATAAAATTTTATATACAGATGAAAAGGAACTGTTCATAAAGCAACTAGTGTAATATATACCTTTGAAAACTGAAAAAAACAGAAACCACACACTGTTGTACCAAGGCTTCAGACCAACTCTGCCTAATCAACCGTTTTTTTGAATAAAATATTCCTTTTTTAGCTCTTTGTAAGCCTTACCATTTTATAATATATAGATAACATTTGTGAAACAATGAGGGCCATTACACAGTATGGTGCAAGAAGAAGATAATAATGGTGCTGGTGGATAATTCTTTAGTGGTATTTGATATTTTTTTTGGTGTTGGAAGATATGATTATGGTACCAGGATATACCATTATGATGCAGGAGATATTTTTGGTGGATAATATTAAGGTAGAGAAATACTATTTGTAGTGTTTAGAGGTATTATTATGGTATTGGGTGGTATTGTGGTAAGAGATGATGTAATGCTGGTGGATCTTATTATGGTGCTAAAAGGTATAATTGTGCTGAATTTACAATTGCAGATATTAAAATGTGCAATAACTACGACCCTTTAAATCAAACTGACTATGGCCAAAAGTTACCATGTCTTAGCATGATTCTTTATTATCCCAAGGGTTGTGCACCAAGAGGTCTTTGCAGTAGGTTACAGGAGACCGGTATCAGAAGACATTCAGATCTTTATGTTTTATGTTTATTTTTATATGTCTGCAAGTTAACAGTTTGTGATTTAATTGCTGCAGTTGTTTCCTTTTTTGCCAGCGTGGCAGCTTATGTGTAACTTTAAAGTTGTTAACAAATCTTTCTTTTGATTTGTAGGGGGAGATCGGGAACGGATGACTGCAAATCATGAAACTTACCTTCTTATGGCCAGCACGCAGAATGACATGGAAGACTGGGTGAAGTCTATCCGCAGAGTCATATGGGCACCATTTGGTGGAGGTAAGATTAGGACACAACAATGAAAAAAGTTTAATATGCAATTTTTTAATCAAATAGTTATGCACTGTTTTTTTAATATCGTATATCTACTCCTCGTTTAGGAATATTTTCCAACACTTCTCACCCATCAATTAATGCAGAAAGCTTTATTGGCTAGCTTAAGTAATTAAAGATGGAAACTTTCAGGATAACTTACATCACTTCTTCAAATGGTAAACAATTGTGTAAGCCTTAAGAAGGATCTAAGTCATTCTGGAAGCTTGAATCAAAGCTTGAATTATTAGGTAATAGTCAAAAAAAACTACCACCTAAACTCCAAACTTCCTGCGATTTCTCATTTATAAAAGCATATTAAACGTTTGTTAGTGCCGGTGTAAATACAAATATTGTTTGGGCTTTGAAGATGAGTCAATGTTCATTAAAATCAGGATAGCAGTAAACAATACATCATTTTTCTGTCTTGGGAGGGAATGAATATTACTTTCAGTCAGGATTACAAAAAAAAAACTGAAAGGTAATACCTTTAATGACTAATTGTGGTAGAAAATATAGCAAGCATTCAAGACACAAGCCTCTTTGTCAGGGGGATTACAAATGAGGTGTAGAAGAAATGTTACTTTTAAAGCATGCAATCCTTTTGAAGTGCAAAGAAGAAAAATAGATAGTAAAAAACATATAACATTAGACAAAACATTTGGTGAAAAGTAATACATTAACAGATACAAGGCCTTATATTATTATTATTATTATTATTATTAATAATAATAATAATATTAATAATATTAATAAAGAAGATTTGTATAGCGCCAACATATTACGTAGCGCTGTACATTAAAAAGGGGTTGCAAATGACAGACAGACGCAGACAGTGACACAGGAAGTGAAGACCCTGCCCCAAAGAGCTTACAATCTAGGAGGTGGGGGAAGTAACACACAATAGGAGGAGAGATATGTAGTAGTAGGAATTAGTGAAAGTTTCAAAAGACAGAGTCTGGGCAGCTCTAAAAAAGTCTTGTAGCTGTGTGTGTAATGAGGTTGTGAGTAAGGAAGTCAGTAGTAGGTCATTGAAGGAGTGAAGAGAGCGGCTAGTGGAGTATTTTTCTATCAGGTTAGAAAGGTAAGTGAGACAAGAACTGTAGAGAGATTTAAAGGCAAAGCACAGGAGATTATCTTTGATTCTAAAATGAAATTTAAGCCAGTGCAGAGAACTGCAGAAGAAGAGGAGCGGTGGGAAGGATGGATGAGTCTTGCTGCAGCATTCATAATAGATTGTAGAGGAGAGAGTCGGGTTAGAGGAATACCAGAGAGGAGGATGTTACAGTAGTCCAGACGAGAGATATAAGCGATGATAAGAGCGTGAACAAGGAGTTTGGTGGTCTCAGGGGACAGGTAGGGGCAGATTGTGGAGATGTTGCATAGGTGAAAATTATAGGACCTGGAAATGTTCTGAATATGGGGGGTAAATGAGAGGGCAGAATCAAAGGTGACACCAAGACAACGTGCCTGAGGGGAGGGCCGAATAACAGTGTTGTTAACAGTTAGATATATGTCAGGGGGAGATTTGGAATTTGAGGGGGGGATGATGATGAGTTCTGTTTTATCCAGGTTGAGTTTCAGGAATCGGTCAGACATCCATGATGAGATGGCCGACAGGCAGCATGAGACCTTATCCAGGACTGAGGGGGACAGGTCAGGGGTGGACAGATAAATTTGGGTGTCATCAGCATACAGATGGTACTGTAAGCCAAAGGAGGATATGAGACTACCGAGGGAGGAGGTGTACAGAGAAAAGAGAACCGGTCCAAGGACTGACCCTTGGGGAACACCAACAGGGAGGAGAGTGGGTGAGGAGGAGTTACCATTGAAAGAAACTTGAAAGGAACAGTCAGACAGATAGGAAGAAAACCAAGAGAGAGCAGTGTCACTGATACCAATGGAGCGCATGATTTGTATTAGAAGGGGTGATCAACAGTGTCAAAAGCGGAGTAAAGATCAAGGAGAAGGAGGTGGGAAAAGTTGCCTTGAGACTTAGCTCTGATGAGGTCATTGGCCACTTTAGTAAGGGCTGTTTCGGTGGAATGGGCAGCTTGAGAGCCAGACTGGAGAGGGTCAAGAAGAGAGTTGGTGCTCAGGTAATTATTAGTGAGTCTTTTATAGGCAAGGCGCTGAATAAGGAGACATTTGGAGAGAATTTGGAGACATATGGGAGAAGGGAGATAGGAGAGTAGCTAGATGGTAGGGAGGGGTTCAGAGAGGGTTTCTTTAGGATAGGGAGACTAATGGCATGTTTGAAAGTGGAGGGGTAGATACCAGTAGAAAGGGAGAGGATGAATAGTTTGGTTAGTGTGGGGGCCAGCATGGAGGAATGGGCACGGAGTAGAACAGAGGGAATTGGGTCAAGCGGACAAATAGATAGATGTGATGAGAGATGAGAGAAGAGAGGAGTCTTCATTCAGATTACCAGTGCTGAGGGAGGTCAGTGATGATTTACAGGTGTTAGGGGTGGACATGGTTGGAAGAGCTTTGTCTGATTTTGGCAATTTTAGGTGGCAATGTCTTGGGCAGACAAGGTTGTTGTGGGAGAGCAGGTGTCAATTGTTGAGAAGAGGCTGCGTGGATTAGAAGCTTGAGTGTAAATGACAGCGGAGAATAATTTTGCTTGGTGACAGTGAGTTCAGTGTTGACGTGTTGTAGTGTTGTAGTATGGCTTTGTAGTCTGTGAAGTCAGTGCTGAGGCCACATTTCCTCTATTTGCCTTCAGCTGTACAAACAGTCTTTTATAGATGTTTGATCTGATTGTTGTGCCAGGGTCAGGGGTAGCGGAAGGTGGAAGAGGCAACTTTATCCAGAGTCAAAGAAAGAGTGTGGTTGAACTGAGTGGCAGCTTTATCTGAAGTTGGTATTTTAGAGAGGGTGGCGGTTAGGGATGTAAGGCAGGTAGAAAATAGGTTGTGGACAAGGTTACAGATATCTCTCTGCCATTGACCAGGTCTAAGATGTGGCAAAGGGGTGCACAAATTAGAAAAGTTAAAGTTGATAAGGTTGTGATCAGAAAGGGGAAATGGCAAGTTGATACATAAATAAGAAGCTCTGAACAATCAGCCAGGCTGCAAAGAGTTAACATGGCAAAGTTGGAATGTTCATTAGCATATTAAAATGGACCTAGCATCAGATATATTGTTTTCTAAGTGAAAAGTTACACTTTCAGATTGCTATTTTTTTACATTGTGCCTTGATTCCAAAATAAAATGCTAAATCAGAATCTCTCAACCTTTTTTGCCCCTGAGGAACCCTTAAAATAAATATCCAGGTGTCAGCCACAACGCAAGGAATTTGAGTCTTTAGCCTAGTGTTCATGACTGATAGTTAAAAATAATATGAATGCTGAACTCCAGGCAAGTGGCTAAATGCCGGATAAATACGTTTATGTGGATTCTTTAAGCTGTGAAAACAGTTTAAATTCTGGTTAGCTTGTGATGTTCATCCTGCTCTGCAGAAAACCAACAGCAAAGCTAAGAAGACTGGTACCCCCCCTTACCCACAAATCTGCTGATTACACAATGGGGGAGAGGAGACACACTGGTGAAGTCATCTATCTTCCTCTATTTAACATGTTTCCTGTCAGCACAGGCATGCTTTAGTGCCTGATTAACTCCTAGTGCTGATGAGCCTAACTTAATGCAGATAATCTTGCAAATAAAAGCCTTTTTTGAATATAGCTTGTAGTTATATATGTACACAAGGATAGCCATATTTGTTTGTACATGAGAAATGGTTCTTCCAGGTAGAGATCCTAGAATCTGTCATTCCTGTGTAATGTCATTTGTAATTCCCTGGATATCAAGGTGGTACATACATCTGAAATGATGGAACACACACACACACACACAAACACACACACACACACACACACACACACACACATATATATATATATATATCTAGTTATTAAAGTGTTAGCACTTTATAATGTACTACACAGAAGATATATTTTGGAGACAAAGCTATGGTATGTTTAAATTATATTTACAGAATAACTTTTTTTCTGAGGCAGCTTGATATTTATTGATATAGAGGATTTGTTTGGGTAATGGCAGTTTTAGTTGTGTACTTCTGGTTGTGTGGAGTATATAAAAATGACCTGTTAATCTGCTCCTCATTTCCTGTTGTGAGCTGAAAACACACAAAACTTTGTGGACTGAGTGGTATCACCTCTGATCAACAGGTTACTTTTCTTTTTTATCACTTTGTCATCATATATTGCAAAACATCTTCAATGGTATATTTAACAAAACAAAGGTTAGTAAATACGTTTTTTTGGAGTTTATATGCAAGATCATATAATGATAATTTCATTAAAAAAGGATATATTATCTAAATAATATAATAGAAAAGATATTATTCTTTAAACTGGACAGCTGATGTTTTTTCCCGACCCAACACTTGGTCTCTCATAACCCAGATCCATCAGGTCTACTGTGTGAGCTGGCAGCTCCATCAATTATTAACTTCACGATTAAATGAATGTTTGTTCACTCCTGCTGGGGGTGAAAGCCTGTGTCCTAAACACAAATCCTTATAAGTGAGTGAACATTGTTACTTATACAAACAACATTGGCCAAAGTCACTCAGGACATTTCCAGGGTGTTTGCATAAAGGAAGCACATATGCAGGAATAAAGAATTAATTTGTGAAAGTCATTTGGACACAACAGTGGAATACATGTAAAGTACATACATGTAAAGGAATGAAGAGTGGGCATCTCATAGTGGGAATACGCTTATTTTTTGGGTTTTTTTAGTTAGTATTCCTAAGGCAGAGATCTTGGTAAAGTTTATTTTGGCATAGGACGAGGCATCTTTAGCTTTGAAAAGAGAAGGGTTAAAAGTGAATTAAGTGGAAGGGTCCCTAATTCTAGTTTGGGTAATAAGGTGGCTAGCCCTCCAATCATGTCCATACCAGGTTATTTTACTTCCCTGCACATGATTGGGTATTCTTTGGAAAGTGATATTTTCACCACATTCACTTGTTTAAGTGAACTATCCCATACAGAACACTAATGTACTTTTCTTGCTAACAGCCTAAACTCTTAGTAAATATGCTCCAGTGTCTTTTGAACTTTAAAATCCTAAGCATGTGGTGTCAGCTCTGCCTACTTAATTTCTGATGGATTACAAAGGATGCAGCTTTGTCCTCATTTCCTTAACCTCACCCTGTACACAGAAAGTTTTTGGTTCAAAAGGTTTCATTTGGTATTGGAATAATTTTTGATTTGCGACAGCTGGCTCTGCATTTTACAATCTGCAATTGAACAATACTTGCTTTGTCTGTTCAGGCGTATTGCACTTATTATTGTAAAAGGTTATTATTGCTAAGTGAATGTTCTACCTGCTCACTCTGATATTAAAAATAATTCAAAGCAATAATTGCCTAGTGCTGAGCCTTCTGAATCTTCTTCCTCCATATTAAATGACCCCCAGATTGCTTCATCCACTTACTGTGAGCCCATGCTTTGTGTTTTGGGGGGTTGTAGGTGTAAGGTATAAATAAAATTTTGATACATTTAACATAACATTATTTAAGACTTTACTAATCTAGGTTACTTATATTGTCATTTTCATTGCCATTGGAACCATTGCTTTCTATGTTTTTAGTAGTAGCTACAAAACTCTATTTATGTATTATTACATATCTAATTTTAGATTTCCTTTTTATGTTTAATACTGAAACAATGTAGCTATTGTAATTATGCCACTAATTGTTACAAGGAATATACACAATCATTTATTTTCTTTGAGACATGCCTGTTTGCTAGAAATGTGCGGAGGCAGTGCAGGATCTGTGAAACGCAGTAGAGGTTATTTGAAGAAGGAATGGAGAAGTAGGACTGCACCTTTAATAATCACTAAGCTGTCACACGTGATGCCTGCTTGAAGTCAAGTCAAAGTCAGAGCAAGGGAATTCATTGCTACTGCTGCCTGGGTTCATGTTTACTCCTTTCCTTCTTACTGACGCTTCCAACTGCACCTGCTGCATGCAAAGTGCCTGGAGCACATAAAGCCATTTAATACTTAGGCTAAGGAGTAATGTAACTTATACTTCCATCCAGTTTACAGGAAGAAAAGAAGTTTCTGGGGGATCTTGTCAGTGCCTTTCTTTCCGCCAAGCTTTGGTGTCAGGCATGCTGATACAGGGAAGACTGCTAAAGTCACTTTCACAAGACGCTTACTGGAAAAGGTGCTGAGATCTGCTGTCTAAGCTTGGCATCACTTTGTGAATTGTTATTTATAAACCTGGAAATGTATTGAATAAGCCAGTGGAGATCAATATTCATTTTTTTTTCTTTTTTTTACCTGCGCTTTCAAAATTTGGCGTTTTCTATCCCCCTGAGTGGGAATGTTATCTTCTCCTGTGACCACAATTGCTAGACTGACCATGTGATTCAATGATGACTAACTATTTTCAGAAGTAACCTTTCAAAACTGACAGAAGGAAAATGACAGAAACACGCAATGCTGCAAACAATAACAAGAAGAGGGCATTCTAGTGAAAGTGTCAGGTCCAGCAATGAGTCATAGGTTTCATCCCAATGCTACTTTTAAAGGACAACATTAGTTCCCACGCCTGCTGGCACCTGTATGATGCTTGAAGAGCGAAATGCAACAGCTTCTTCCTCGGCCTCCATTCACACCAGTCCTTTTATACCCAAAGCCACTTACAGGAAAATTAAAAGGTGCTTTAGCTTTCGGAGAGGTATGTCTGCATTTGTTCAATCCACTTACTACATCTAGAAAAACTGAATAATAAGCAATCCCTATTTAATGTACAGCACTGCGTAATATGTTGGCGCTATATAAATCCTGTTTATTTTTATTATCAATAATAATAATAATAATAATCACTATTTTGTATCCTCTGCTTATAATATAATGATATTACAATGTTGTACCATTGTTTGCTGTTTTGGGCTTTTCAAATTTCTGCTAGCCTTAAAGTATTGTTTGGTCATATTTCGGATACGTAAAAGGAATTGTAAATATATATTTTATTTTGATGTTTTTCATTGGTATACTTAATATGTCATACCACTAGCGTATGCGAACAGTTAAAGGGCGGTTTAGGAGTTATGAATTCATTACAATCTCATACCAAGTGAAAGAGTAAAAACTAACAATGTTTTCTGAATACATATGTCTGCCAGCTCATTGGGCCGGCCACTAGAGGTGGACTTACTATTGACTATTTACAGTGTACACAGCAACATGAAACCTGAGTACCATCCAGAACATAAACAGTAATAAAAGACATTTTTCACACTCTAGTGATTTATTGTTCAAGCACTCCCAAGCTTGGGACACTTGTCATTTATATCCTACATCCAAAGGACAGCGAGATGATCTCATCAGTCTACTGCTTCTTCTGCACTGTCTAAACACAATCTAGGGGAAGGGCAAGACCTGTATGTTACCTAAATGTGGCACAAAAAAACAGGTCCTAGGCAGCTCAGTGCTGTAGTGCAGAGCTGTGTAAATCTTAAATACAGATCTTTTAGTAGGTAAATCAGCTCTCATATATGTAATTTTTGATGGGCCCTATAGCAGTCACGTGGCCTGCTAAAGCGACGTAAAAACTGCTGTAAAAAAAAAAGAAAAATTTTAAAAATAATTAAGTAAAATAAACACAGCATAGGTATATCTTATTTATATAGTTATGTATATAATACACAACAGTGCAAGCTCTCTTGTAGTCAGTATTTACCCTCTTGCAGAATGAGAAACCATACTATCTGATACTTCAAGGTGTGTTGGAGGCTGTCGGGCACTATGGCTCTCCCATGGCCACTCCACTTCTAGTGTATCCTTGCACTTCTAATGGGACATATAGTAATGGGATAACCAATGAATGGAACCACAAAGTGCAGCAGGGAGATACAGGCATCCAACACACCTGGAAGTGTCAAATGCTGAAGATTTTAGCAATACTGCTTTCTTGCAAGATAGTGAAGGCTGGCTGAAGAGAGACTGTACTGTTGTATATTTTGAAAGTACTTTGTTGTATTTTTACTTTTTAAGTCATTTTAGCATGTTACATTCATGTACCTAGTACTATGTAGCTATTCCTAATTTTTTTGGTATTAAATTGGTGCTGGGAAGACATACCAACCCAGCTTTTGGAAATAGGGGAGAGGGACATT
The DNA here is from genome assembly GCF_032062135.1 of Pyxicephalus adspersus. Lineage (NCBI taxonomy): Eukaryota > Metazoa > Chordata > Amphibia > Anura > Pyxicephalidae > Pyxicephalus > Pyxicephalus adspersus. The sequence goes on from NC_092860.1 coordinate 82,552,496, forward strand.
TTATTTTACATTACTTTGTAGTGGTATTATTATTACATTTTTAAGTAGGTGTATAAATTCAAACAAAAAGAGGGATAACTGGGGATGAAAGAAGGACAGAGGAATTTGTCTCTAAAATGAAATCCAAATCAGAGAAAATTAGGAAGGATGGAAGGAGGAGTATGCAGGGAATTGTAGTTATTTTTAGTGAAATCATAGCACAAGATTACAGCACTAGGGGTTTATTATATCATCTACAGTATTACTAGCTTTATATTGGACAGCTAATTTGTTCCTTCACTAGAAAAATGGCAGATAGATTGATGGAAAACCAACGTTTATATAAGCTTGATTTGCTACTATTAGGCATGTTCACTTTGCAAGGAATTCCTATATAAATGTGTTGAAGAAAATGAAAATTCACTTTGCAAAGTTAGCACGCTAAATTCTGGTTATTATCCCCATTCAATCAGTAATTTATGGTTTTACTTTTTAATATTGTTTGTAGAAATAAATATACATCTATGTACCAAACCAGTTTTTTTCAGCTAGGGTTCCTCCAGAGGTTGCTAGGGATTCCTTTAGCACTGGGCAGTTTGTGACTCTTAGGTCATTTTAACTGATCCCAATGATTATTTGATCTGTATAGGTGACATTCTTCCCAATAGTAAGCAATGTAGGAGGCATTCTTCCTACTAAATATCACTCTGTGAGCTGTGGGTATAGTAATTATAGCAGGAGTTCCCTGAAGACCTGAAAGTTGTTTCAAGGGTTCCTCCATATTTAAAAAGGTCGAGAAACTGTGTAATAACCTCTGACACCTTTTCATTGTTTAATAACCAGTACTGCCATAACAGTAATCAGTTAGTTAATATATTTGGAAATAGTGTAGTGTTTACTATGCCAGTCTTCTGCATTACTGTATATAGCATGGGAACTGATTGGTAAACCTCTGCTATGATTAGGAAAGGGCTTATTTGTGGAATGCGTGGCTCATTCATTACAGTATTGTTGCTTGGGAGGTGCTTTCTTTTTGACGTTATCTAAATTCCCATTAGAGGAATGGCTCTAGAGAAAAGTCAAAGCAAGCATCAAAGGAAAGTGGGGTTGCTGAGCTGTGACCTATTCAACAGGTGAAAAGAAAACATCAAGCAATTATGGTGTACAAATATAAAGCATGCTTTCAGATCTGAGGGAACGAAGCCAGATTCCCTCTGAGTTTAAGGGCAAGTACTTGTATACAAACCATTCAGCTGTGGACAGGGGGCTTCCACTGGCTGCCCTTACTTTATTATAAAGTCTGCTTCCACAATGTACGGAGTTTTACTGCCTAAACATATAAACTTTTCCAGAAGAAGGGGTAAGCTGCTGGATGGTGCATGTAGGTAAAAACAAGAACACTGCTAGGTACATTTTGGTGCTGGAGTCCCTCAGAGAGATAAAAGGAAGCCTATAGAGATAACTTAATAAAGGGATAAAGGATGTCCCTGATTTGGAGGAAATGTATATGGATCTTTCAGATCCACGTACTTTTCTCTTCAGTTGCCTCTTTTTGGGCTAACACAGGTAGTCCCCGGGTTACATACGAGATAGGGACTGTAGGTTTGTTCTTAAGTTGAATTTGTATGTAAGTCAGAACAGGTACATTATTATATTAAATGCAATTAGGACAGATGTTTGTCTCAACATTTTATTAGGTAGCTTGGTGTGAGTTACTGTATAAAATCCTCACTGTGAGGTTATCACAAACAAAGCAAAAAAAGGAACTCAGTCCCCTAAGATCAACCACAACCTCAGCTGTGTTTAGCAAAACATTTCTTCCGAAGTCATGCAAACCGCCCCCTATCCAGCCTCGTCTTGCACAGGAGCGAGCAGGGAAGCCCCGTTCATGTTTAGGAGTTGTCCGTATGTTGGATGTCCTAAACCCAGGGACTACCTGTATATGCAACTCTATACAATGTATTATTCAACTATTAAAAGTGTTATTTCATTCAACCTCCAAATTATTTAGTGTGTTGTTTCATAAAGTGATTAAAAGAAAATGTAGTTCTAATTAAAAGAACAGTCGTTGTGCACTTTTTTTGTTAACTATTATCGAACAATCTGTTGTGGATCGCTTGTTTCCAACGACACACACAGTTGAAGAGAGTTTTTTGCAGTAGTTTAGCAGATGTTGCAGGCGTTGTCTTGATATACTTTGTGTAGCATCTCATGGTCAGTGTCCTTATACACCACTTCAGTAAAAGCGAATGGAAACATGTTTCAAACTCTCAGTGTTTTGTATGTGATTTTTAAATATTTGAAGTGTTTTTGAGGCAGAAGTTTAAACAAATGACATATTTTTGCTTACCCCACTAGTTTCTGTACAGGCCAACCACAATGCTAGAAATCACCTACATCATTTTGTAATTGCAATTCATAGTTGCCTCCCAAGCTTTTAGCTGTTGAAATAGGGTTACTGGTAAGTGGACACCACACCTCCCTAAGTAAACAGCCTTTACTTCTTTAGTAGAGATAAACCAAATTTTCTTTTTATCCTAATTTGTAATATGTAATCCCTAACCATGAATGTCTTTTATTTGCTCGCTTTTGGTCTGTTAAATATACAATTGGAAGCATTTTGTTGAATCTGTTCATAAGTGCTAAAAAGGAATGTGTTGATCTTCACAGAAATTCAGAGCTGTCCTGTATCCTGTGCATGCTTCCAAAGATTTTAAAGAACCCTTCTATTTTTAATATTTGACTGCAGAATGATTAGCCTTTGTATTGCTGAGATCTGAGAGTAGAAGTGGTTTAGATGTTTAGTTGGCAACTGCTCTGAACTGTGTGGCATAGCAAAAAATATATTTCTGGACCTGCAGGATTTTTAAATGTTCATGTATCACAGAGTAGTATTCCATATTTATTTCTGTTTTTTTTTTTTGTTATTTACATACGCTTTTTTTATATTCCATTACAATAACAACAGGTATTTCATGCATGGTCCCGTTTCTAAATTCTAAAGAGGAAATATATCAGTTCTATCAACTAGTATTAAATGATTGCAATTTAATATGCATTAGTGATAGTACAGACTATTTCATGTTTACTAGTTTATTGTATTTTAATAACATTTCTCACCTCTGCTTTGTGTTCTACACACTTATAATAACCTAGGAAAACATAAGTCAGTCTGGTAAGCAGTTGTAGAGTGCCTATGATCCCGAGGTTTGTGTGGATGCTCTCCCTCCCCCTGCTGCTCCAGGAATGTGCAGAATTTGGAGTCTGAGATTAAACAGATTAATTTTCAGATGACTAAAGTGATTTCAGGACATTGCCTAAACTAGAAATAAAACAATCATGTATTTAGGCACAATTTGATTCATAAAAGTTCCCTTAAAAAATTCAATAGGCCACCAAGTTTTATTGTCAGTGGAATGTTCTTGGAATTGTATACTGCACGCTGATACATTCGTGTTCTCATCAGTGGCAATTTACAATGTCTTTCAATCCTTTTAGTAAATATAGCAGTGGGATCAACTTTGTTTCCTAAATACTGCTGTATATTTAGGAACTACTGAGTGTGATGATGATTTGGAGGTTGAGGTTGATCATTCATATTCATATCATAATCTTTGAAGATTTTGGTAAAAAATTTGAAGTGTAGCACCATTTACAACTGTAACAAATGGGTGCTTTAGATTTTCCAGGTCATGTTTCAGCTGTTTACTAATCTTTCTCTAAACATTTTCTTGCAGTACAAATTCAGTGAGTTTCATGAAAAAGTAGCTATGTATTTCCTAAATTCTGGTTCAAAACTTGCGCAATTGTATAGCTAGCACTAGAGAAAGGAATGGACAGAAAGACATGACTTGGGGGGGGTTGGAGAAAAAAGGGTTGAGATAATGGGCCTGATTTAATAAAGCTCTCCAAGGCTGGAGAGGATAAACTTTCATCAGTGCAGTTGGGTGATCCAGCAAACCTGAAATGGATTTCTTAAGTCATTTGCTATTTGTTAGCAAATGTTTTCAATCCTGGACCAGGTCCATTCCAGGTCTGCTGGATCGCCCAGCTTCGCTGATAAAAGTGTATACTCTCCAGCCTTGGAGAGCTTTAATAAATCAGATGATGATAAGGAAATGAAAGTTCTTACCTGATCAATTTGTGGCTGGGAGGAGACGCAAGGATGTCCTAAAGATAGTTGAGAGGTGAAGGTGTCTCAGCCACCAGCACTTATGTTTTAGTATTTGGTTATGCGTTTATATTTGTCATGGCTAGAGTTCTTTGGGGCCTCTAGAAGACTTAGGAATACTGGCAAAAATGGGGTTCATCAGGCAGTTCCCTTTTGACTAGTTGTGGTTGGTTCTACCTGCTGCTAAGTCCCTTGGTGTAAGGCAAAATAGTTAGATATCCAATTCTGAAAAATGTCCTTGTGCAGGTGGGGGTAGCTCTGAGGGTATGTAGTATTGCCATTATGAGTTGTATCCTTGGTTCATTATTCAGTGTCTTTATTTGGGAAAATCTGTAGGGATGGCTGCCTGGGAAAATCTGTAGGGATGGCTAATGACGAATTCTTTAATCATGCAATTCTGGGCATGTTACTTTAAGCAGGATATACATTGTCTAATATAACTGTATTGGGTAATTGGTATACTTTGTCATAGCTGCAAATACCCCCCCCCCCCCCCCCCCCCCAACAAGTTTAAACATTCACTGCTATGTGATTATTAAATAATACAGAAAAAGTCGGAAAAGGTGTTGTACTGTGCTAGTGTTCTAGTTTGTGTCCCCGGACTAATGAAACTATATATGTGACATATGACAATCTGTCCTGTAGTATTAAATGGTTAAGCTGCCATTTTACAGTCTTTAAAGTGCCCAATTCTCTTCTTCGATTTACTTTTTAAACCTTTATTGAGTAAAGTTTAAACTATGCATTTCTTTTCTGTGTATTCATGGAAAGCAGGCATGTGATTATACAGATCTTGGCATGTTTCACTAGTCAAAGCTATTAGGAGTGTTCCGGTTAATACTTAATCTGTCCTTTGCCCCAGCCACTTGGTCATGGGATACATTATTATTTTTGTTCAGCTGTAAGCACTTTTGCTACTCATGTACTCTGAAAGCCTGAGCTAAGCTCAAGAGTTGTGGGAGCGGATCTTTTAATAGCTGTTGTCTATAAAAACTGGTCTTCAGGGAAATGTCACAACTTGGACCCTCTATAGAGCATCATCTAAGTGGACTTGTCTGTACGATTGTTCAAAAGGAAAGCTCCGTCAGGCTGGCACACTTGCCAAAAAAAGGCCTCTGCCCATTCTAGAGCCTTTTTAAAACACATATACATCAGTAAATCACATTTTATTTGTGTATAACAATTACTAAAGAAATTATTATACAAAAAGTATTAGTTATTAAAGTTTAGGCTGAAAAAGTAGCAGACTAAGGGGCAAGGGTAAGTGTTATAAAATTCATAGGTGTTTTTTAATATGTCTAAACTGTAAGTTTAGTTTGGGAATTGGCTTAGACACATCAGTTTTTGTGTTTCTTTTTCGGATTAGCATAGAGATATCATTTCTTATCACAAAAAAAATTTAAAGAAAACTGAAAAAAAAATTAAAAGTGAAAAGGAAACCCCTCATAAAAATGAGCTATAGTTCCATGAACAATTGCATCCCACCAGTTTGTCAGAAATTACTTTGCACAGTGGTTACATCCTGGCTTGGCCAATTAAGAATATCTGACCACCATAAGAGGACCAGATGAAAATAGAGGCATCTATGACAAAGTGAGGACCGGTGAGTGCAAATTAAAAAATTGCAGTCAGGCAGGTAGTTTAATTTATTGCAAAAGGGACATCACCTGACCTTTCTGTTCTGTTTTTTATTGTTAAAGTTTAGTTCCACTTGAAGTTGACCACGCATTATGTATAGTTTTCAGTAGATTAGATGTTAAAAAAAAAACATTAAATCTAGTGAAAATCTAATAAACCCCAACCAAACATTAATTGGTAATGCCCCTTCTTTGTCCACACTATGACAATTGGTATGGCAACACAGCTTTGTCTGTTGTTATAGTAAACAGCAATGAGCACTCCCATTGACTGCTGTTTGTTAATGATCACTGCCAGATGATTTACATTAGCTTCTTACATCTGGGGATGGTGGAGTTTGCATCACTTTAATGGGCTGGTCAGTTATGTCAGGTAAATAATCAATACAAGGGAGATATCAATTATTTACCTCGTCATGTAACAAAATACATAAAAAAAATTAATGTATACAATAATTTATTAAAAAATCTGCTAATAAATTATATATTTTTTTCTCTTGTAAACAGAGTGCAAAATATAGTAAATAAATAGTGTGGCCATTTCTAATCATATGACTGATGTGGGGCCAGACAAATTACGGATGAATGATCTTGTCAGACTTCTAGGTAGTAATTTCTACTTTGCAGATGAGTACATATTCTTCTAACTGAATAAAACCTTTTATTATTTTTTAAATACATGTCTCCGTAACTTGTTCTTGGAAACAGTGCTGGTTTTCTTTCACACAATGGGACTTATTTATTAAAGTTCTCCTAGACTGGAACAGATAAACTATCATGGAAGAACTTGGAAGATCCAGCAAACCTGGAATGTATTTCCTAAAAATCATGTTCTGTTAGTTGGCAAATGTTTTCAATCCTGGACCTTCAAGGTTTGCTGGATCACCAAGGTTTTCTCATAATAATCTATCCAGTATTGGAGAGCTTTAATAAATCATGCCCAATATGTTAATTTATTCATAGATCCAAACGATGACACCATATATATATATATATATATATATATATATATATATACTATACTTCATTACAATTTTCTTTTAGAGTTTAGAGGTTATTGTATCATGGCTTATTTAGATTTAGGACCAGCCAGAGGAACTTTGGATAGCACTGTCAGAGAATTCATAGTTTGTAATAAAAAGTCTGAGGAATAAGCAATCTTTTTGCAAGTTTATACGTTTCATTCAAACTTTTAGCACTCTAAAAGCAGTTTTCCTTATTGGTTTGTGATGATCTAAAAAGTTGTCTTTTATTATTACCATAGGCTAACAGAAGCATGGCAAAACATTTAATGGCCCATGCTACAAAATGTGATGTATTCCAATTGTTATTACTGCATACAGTACCAATATATGGCAAGTAAATCTCGGATCTGTTGAACACCTTGCAGAAACCACAAGAATGAGTTTCTAACCAAGCACTTTCTTACATTAATATTAGGCTAGGGTAACGACAATCTCCCTTGCGTAGAATGGTAGCACCTGTCCTTTGTTCAATATATGAAAAACTAGAATTACTGCTATCTAAATTCAATATTAAAAAAACACCTGTCACACAATTGTAGCTATTGTTGCTAATGTATTACATTCAGTTTCTCCTGACGTCATATGCTGCAAGCACAAACTAAAAACAGTGTTATCAAACCTACCATGCAGATAATGAATTACAAAACATTTCCAGTTCATGTAAATATAACCAGGTCATAGACTGTATGGCATTGACATTATTTATCACAATGAATTAATGACTTGACCTTTCTTCTCATTCAGTGTCTAGAAAACAACCTGCTCACAATACTTGCTGGAACTATGCCAAACATCGCATATTACAGATTGACATTAACACATACGTTTTTTTCTTTTTCATAAACATAAAGTTATCAGGCAAAAAAGCTTCTAGAATATGTGCTACATCTCAGCTTGAAAGAGAAGCAGGCAAACAACATTATTATGTTTCCAGTTAATGACAGGGTAATAAAATGAAATTCACTCATACATTCTTTAAGAATTAGCAGGTCTCAGTACTTTAAATTTGCAGAATTAAAATGATCTATCCTTTAAGTAAAGCAACCCCCAACACAAGGACAAGTGGATTCCTAATGTCCATTAAAGTCTAATGGAGTTTGGTTGCATGAACTTTAATAATGGGTATCTGCACTACCGCAGCTATATATACACATTGATTTAGTAAGAGATGTCTTATTTGGAGCAGGATAAAAGCATTTTAATATCTAAGCTTAGTTTCTATAGTACAGTTTTTCTTACATGGTTGTCATCTTTTTGTAAAAGAAAAAAATACCAGGCATTCTTATAGACCACCACACTTAAAATGTTGCAGGTAGTGCACTATATGAAGTAGTGGGTAGGTTTATTCTGTTTATGTGTTCCATTTATTCTCATAAGCTTATGTTTCCTAGCAGAATATTAAAATGTACCAAGGTTAATTACACTAAAGATAGAGAGAAACAGCTCTATACCAACTCAATAAAGCAATTCAGGCTCTGTCAGTAATTATATGAGTGTATCATCTATTTCCTGCCGCATGTAGGAAAAGATAAAGTGTGCAAATTAAAAACCATTGGAAAAATGAAAAAAAAGGGAAATGGACAGTTATCAAAGATCATCTATTGCGAAAAATCTGCTTATGCGTACATCAGTGTTATATTATCCATCCCTAGATTTTCTTTATATCAAAGCATGGAAAAACAGTCATGTAGAATTTATCTTTATTCCCCAGCATCATGCACTGCCTATTTCTTTCCCTGGTGATGAAATGTGGTACCAACTGATATACTATGATATACAAAATGAGTTGAGAATCTTCATTAAATGATACCAAATCATGTGCTGATAAAATAAATATATGGAATATAATATAAGGAATTTGCTTTTCACATGACCGTATAGGTAAAACATTTTTTTCCACCTTTGAGGTAAATTATCCTTACTATATATGTAGTTATATCTGTTATGCCATAAAACTTCCAAACTCTTTGTAAATTGCATAAATTATTAACAAAATGTTCTCTATTAGTAAGCTCTTAATGCACTTCCTGGATCAGTGTCAAGTGAAACACGGACAAATGTTTTCTTGGCTTCCTAAAGATACATGTGACCGCACATACATTCAAACAAAGAATATGCTTCCAAGGGAAGTAAGAGCAAACTGAGTGGAATGAACTGCTAAATAACGGGTCATGATGCCCAAAAACAACCTACAGTGATTGTCTGTAGGTTGTTGATTATGACCAAAAGAATATCTTTTGGACATAATCAATGCAAACAAGTAACTCCTGTGGCTCCCAATGACACTTTTGCACCTGTCAACATGTACTTTAGTCATTTTCCTCAGAAACTACTCCTAATATGTCAGGTTCAAATGGTTTTTAGACTGGATGTTTCAGGCTTTTCATTAATATTCCATAGGATTTAAGTCCAGGCTTATAGGAGGTCACTTCAGAATACTCAAACATTTTGTTCTTGGCTGCTTTTAGATGTGCATTTTGGGTCATTATTCTGTTGTAGGATTCATAACCTGCAACTGAAACAGTGCTTTCTAATAATAAGCAGCATATCACATTTAATTGTTCTTGCACCAAATTCTATACCCAAACCTCCTCCATGTTTTACAGACAGTATGCCATTGTTTTAGTTTTTTTTATCTGTATACATAAAGCTAATTTGATCTCCTAAAAACTTACTGTTTTTGTCTCATCTGCCCAAAGAACATTTGTAGCTTGTCAATATGTAATTAGAGCAAATTCTAGTATGGCTTTTTTATGTTTTTTTTATTTTGTTTTTACTTTTAGGAATAGAATCCCATTTGGTCTTTTACCTCTGTGCCCACTGTAACTCAAAAACTACCAGATATTCTGATAAAACACTGACAGACCATGACCCAGGTGTTCCGCTTGTATCTCTTTGGAACTTGTCTTGTTATATTTATCTACCATTCTATTCCCTTGCCCATTGTGGGGCAAATGTTCCTATTGTAGCTACATCCAGGGATGCAACAGTTCCATGGAATTCTTAATGATAGTTGGATGGATGGATGTTCTTTATAATTTTCTTTGTGACTTCTTCAGACAACTCTCTTCTTTGCTTTCTCTGGTCTATGTTTACTGTAGGACAAACAAAAAAACAAACAAAAAGCACCAGGAACATATTTATAGATCTCACATTTTATTCTTTCAATTCAAGATTGTCAAAATATTTAATGGCACCAGCTTTCTGTATACTATGGTAATGTACTTTACATGAGAAGTAAACTGTTTCCACACTGAGCCGATTATAGAGCAAGAAAAATTTGACATGTGTACGTACCTCAAGTTGTCATGGATGATCTAACTCTTCAGAAATCTCTAAAACTCATCCCATAAGTCTAATATTGGGGTTATTTTAATTCTTTATATACTTCAGCAATCATACTACTATGTTTTAGTTCACCTATTTAATATCACTTATTAAAACCTAACTGGGAAAATGTCATCTTTATTCTTGCTTTACTACTAAGTTACTGATACACAGAAAAAAAAAACGTAATCAGAAAACTTGGAACCCTGGTATGTTGTCCTGTTTATTGACTTACTACATAGTATAGGGAGGATAAAGAATAATAGCATTGGAATTTGCATCCTCATCAGCAACACAGCAAGGGCAGCTCCTATGTTTATAATCCTGAAAAGTTCATTTAGTAAGTCATGACAATTGTACCTTTGTTCAGTAGAGAAATGTTTTTTTTGCTGTTGCCATGTGGGAACTTTATAAACAATTTTGAGCATTAGACTATTGCAATTTATTAACATTTCACAATTTTTAGTTTTAAATTCTATAAATATTTAATGGAAGAAGATAAACAGAGATTATTGCCTACAAAACTGTACATTTTACTGTGCTAAGAATTTGGCAGTGTTTTTCCTTTCTATACATTATGATTATTCAATTACAATCTGTGACTCCATAGTAGGGGAGACTTAGATTACTCTCTGTGCTGGCCTGGATCATCTTCTGCTCACATAAACTTTTATATAGCTGTCACTGAAAGAGTGAAAAGATATAATATTTAGAGTCATACCTCTGAGTCTGCTGGGGGCTGCTGGCATTATTGATGACACCCAGCAACATTTTAGGAGCCTATACAAGGTGTGGGGGTGGGGTTATATGTAAATATAATGCATAAAATACAATATGCAATAAACTAAAAAAAAGTTACAATTGTCACTGTCCTATACATTACTGGGCATGACATCACTAACATTCTGTGAATCCTGTGGAATACAGAATGGGTGAAAATCTTGCAAGATGCTCAAGCGTCTTCTTGCAAACATTCAGCTGTACTGTGTTCCACATGCACAACAGGTGAGGACAGGGTTGAAGTTGGTATAATTCTATTTTTTTCAGGATGGAGAGGGAGCCCAGAGAGTGCAATTGGACCTGTCATTTTAGTGCCCCTTCAATATTAGGAAAATTTTTCTGGTCTATATTCTGGGCAGAGGTGCACTTTAAGATCAGATGGGCTCATTTCACACTTGTGAACTGTCTGCGGCTTTTTAGCAGTGCTGATAAACAAATCTGATAAATGATTCAGTGAGTGAGAAAAAATAACTAAACCAGATAATAAAAATTCAGCATGTGGGTATTCCCATATGCTTTTATTTTAAGAACTTCTGAACTTGTCTACATGTTGAAGACATTTTACAGTGACTGTCATGGAGGCGTGATGTTATTTAAAGAAAGCGAGTTCATGAAATAACCTTTAGCACCAGGATGAAAAGTACAGGAAGAAGAACTCATGTAAACATCACTTGTAAGACTTTGACAGTCCATGTAAGCCAGTACACTAGGTCTCCTATACATTGAAGATTGTCTTAACAGTCATTTGTCACTTTATGGCAGGTATGGGTCAAGAAATAAACAATTTTTTAAGACTAAACCATGCTGTATTTTGGGTATGATCTTTGAGATTTGTTGTACTGATTATTAATATACTTTATTGTAGTCATTTATGTTTATGTCAGCCAGTACTATTGCAGTGCTTACATTATAAATCACACAGAGAAGTACTTTCAAATAGTGTGAGCAATCTATACCGTACTTTGAGAGGGACAGAAATGGCAAAAAAAATATATATATATATTTAAATATATATATATATATATATATATTTATATATAAATGTTCTGTAAAGGTAAACTGTGCAGCTCAACAAAGAAAACATTGTTTTCACTTGCCAAGGAATTTTTTTATATATTTAGTGTATTTCAGATCAGTTTCATTGTATTGGCTCTAGTTCTTGTGATACAGGAATCGGAATAGACGATTTTACCAACAACAAATGTTAACACAGCATAATATTATTAATCTTTATTTACACCGATGTTTTGCATTTTATATAATAAATGTAGCATTATTTTCATTAAACTTTCATTTGCCTTCTTTTTATTCATGCATTTTCTTTCTTTTTTTTACAGAAATATGAGTTCTTAAGAAAGTTGTTTAAATGACCCTAATGTATTTTACTACATTTGTGGTAAAATTTCTCAGCAAAAACAGAACTTGTGAAACAAGCATATCTTGCATATATTTTTTGGTAATAAACTGGGGGACCAAGATAAGTATTGGGCTCCCCATATGGTATGGGGGGTATGGGGAGTGTCTACGTCAGTGGAAAAATGTAAAACTGAAAAGTTTGAAATTTGCTGTACCTATGGTATGGCGAGAGCATAAAAATCATTATAATGATTGTTATTTTTGTGCTGTGAATGTAAAAGGTTTCAATCAATTTGGAATCAGCCAGACAACCCATGCCGCATGGTGCTTATCTTCCCATACCAGTATTCCCATACCAGTATTCAGTACACTCCCTGATATTCCTGTATCCGACATGGAGTGTAATCCAGGAGTTAGTAGTGGAAGTGAATATGTAGGAAATGTTTCATCAAACCGGCAGTTCTCCCAAAAGGAACTCAATGATTTATTATGTGACCTAAGTCTGTCAAAACAGACATCTGAACTTTTAGCATCCAGGCTAAAAGGAAAAGAACTGTCTGAGACTGGAAGTTAAAATAACGGTTTATAGGACAAGAGAGGTGACACTCCTACCATATTTCAGTGAAGATGGAGACTTTGTGTATTATTGTGACATCCCTGGACTACTAGCCCATACGGGAGTACCAGAATACTGAGCAGAAGACTGAGTAGAACTGTCTATGAAAAGCCGCCAAAGTTTGAAATCTGTTTTACTGCATAATGGCAACTGCTTTGCATCAATTCCAATTGGTCACTCAACAAAACTTAAATATGAAAACATCAAAATGGTCTTACAAAAGCTTTGCTATCATGAACACCAATGGTCCATATGGGTTGATTTAAAAATGGTGAACTTCCTACTTGGACAGCAAAGTGGATACACAAAGTAGCCATTATTCATCTGCTTGTGGGATAGTAGAGCAAAGCAGGATTACTGGAAAAAAGTGACATGGCCTCCAAGGGAAAACATGAAAGAAAAGTGCAGCAAACATCATTAACAAGCCAATGGTTGACAAAGAAAAATCATTCTCCCTCCACTACACATAAAGTTGGGATTAATGAAGCAATTTGTTAGAGCTCTAAAGAAGGACGGAGATTGCTTCAAACACATTTGTAGATTCTTCCCTGGATTGAGTACGGAAAAAGTCAAAGCAGGAATCTTTGCTAGACCCCAGATTCGAAAACTGATAAATGATTCAAATTTCAAAAGTTAGATGACTGATACTGAATCTTCTGCCTGGCACAGCTATGTCATGGTTGTCAGGAACTTCTTGGTTAACCATAGCGCATAAATTAGTGAAGAACTGGTACAAAACTTGCTCTTAAACTTTAAAAATTTGGGTGCTACTATGAGCATAAAGGTACACTATCTCCAAAAATTTCCAGAAAATCTTGGCGAAACAAGGGGGGAGGTTCCATCAAGATATAAAGGTGATGGAGGAATGGTATCAGGGCAGATGGGATAGACACATGATGGCAGACTACTGCTGGAGCCTCCAACGTGATTGTCCTGATCATCAGCATAAAATGAAATCATACAAACAGAGTTTTTCAATGACTTCTTTGTAATTAGTTCTGTAAACATACTGAATATAGAATATTTTGACATTAAGCATTTCAAAAATGTTATTTTGTATACGTAGGCATATCTAGTTTATTTTGCTTAATTTTCATGTTTCATTCGTTTTCTATGAAGTTATTATTGAGGTAATTATTTCAAAAACTAGGACCAATCTAGCAAAACCAATACAATATTTGGAATCTGTGCATCAAACATAACCTAAAATGATTTTAGTGTGTTAGGCAAGAAAATGTTTGTTGACCAGTACTATCATATGCGAAATATGCAGGCTGCCATTGCCAAATGCTTTGAAAATTCTGATCATTTAGCTGTCATTCTGATCAACTTACGCAGCAACTGAAGAACAAATATAAATAACATTTTTTTTTTAAACTAAACATGTAGGTAAAAAAATAAGTAAATTGGTTTGGTCCAAAACTGTTTTTATCTGGACAGCAGTTCAGATGCTACAATCAAAACGTATCTGTGAATGACTGTGAACTGGTGAAGGGTCCTTTTTTTACCCATATTTGTTCACTTCCCAGATGCAGGATATGTAGCCTCTCTTGGAACCCCTTTTATCAGTGACTACACATAACAAACCAAATAGAGCAATGGGTGAGTGTAATTGATAGTGTGGTACACAAGCTTAGTGGTGGAGCATCTTGATGTCGATATCCTTCTTTGGAATTATGGAAGGGGATTTGATCCAGATATTGTTTTAAATATTTGCTATACACTTTCCAAATCTAAATTTGTCATTTTATCCAATGTTACTGTATTTGCCCATCACTAACTGTATTATTATACTTATTAAGGGAAAGCCCTGAAAGTTTCATATTGCTGCATAAAACAATGGCAAAATCATAAGTGGTGGCTTCATTATATCAGTATTTATTTTAATATGCCTGTTTACTTTGTTGCAGGTATATTTGGGCAGAAGCTAGAAGACACGGTGCGCTATGAGAAAAGGTATGGAGCACGCCTGGCCCCTATGTTGGTGGAGCAGTGTGTGGACTTTATCCGGCTGCGTGGGTTGACAGAGGAGGGACTGTTTAGACTGCCAGGCCAAGCAAACCTGGTGAAAGAGCTACAAGATGCCTTTGACTGTGGGGAAAAACCAGCGTTCGACAGGTAGGTTTGAGACTTACCTACATCATTTTCTACAGGGTATACTGTTACTTTTAAGATGGTGTTGTCTTAATTAGCAAGCAGTGTCCTCTTCCTAATCTGTGTGGTCTGTCCTTGCCACCTCACCTAATATGTATGGAAGGGGTATACTACATCCCCCACCTCAACAACACACACAGTACATGTCTTTTGATTTTTTAAGAGATGGACAAGAAAAATAGAACCTGACTGGTTATTGCAGGAACAGTTCCAGTTACATTCCCCTTAGTTTTCAGACATGAGATTTTATGATAGAATTTCTCTTTTTGGCTTGCAAACCTAACACTTCTGCTTTATAATCTGGCTGTATACATGGCAGCCAGCCCCAATTACAGTGAAGACATGTTGCCATCATTATGTGTGTCCGTACAGCCTTCACCAGTAATAAAGACACGCTTGACAATAAATGAGAAATTGGGAAGCTGCTCCCATACCACATTTTTAATTAGTGTAGAAATGAAAATGTTGACACAGACAGATGGTCCTGCTGTCCCGTAATGTGCAGTCATTAAAAGGCAGAACCTCACTTCTGCTGTTGTCATGATTCTGGGTTGTTATACACAAACAAAACACAAGTTGTCCTTTTGATGTGATGAAACCTGCTGTATCTAAAGCTTTTCTGTTTACGACTACATGTAAAAAAATAGATTAGGAATATTTTGTTCTTTCAAACATTTTATGAAACCAGGTGCATCCTCATGGTATTCAGACCTGTGTTAGCAGGTAATTAGTTAGTTAAGTCATTAAATATGGAAGAGACTAAAGCTGCGTACACACTTCCAATTTTTATCGTTGTAAATGAACAACGAACGAACGACCGATTGGCCAAAAAACGGTCGTAAAAAAAGTAACCAACGACGCCGACGAACGAGGATAGTCGTTGGAAATGAACGACCGGACCGGCGGATCGGATTGGACGACGATCGTTGACCATCTATTGTGTGTACGGTCGTTCAGTGATCGTCCATGGTCTGAGCATGCGCGATGAACGAACGTTCGCTCACTTCCAGTGGTGCATGTCACTTCCTGTATCGTTCAAACGATCGCATCTATCGTGTGTACAATATCTTTGAACGATCGTGTCGTTATCTGTATGTACAGGATCGGTGCTATACGATCGTTCGCAGATATCGTGCAGGGTCATTCGTTTACCAACGATAAAAATTGGAAGTGTGTACGCAGCTTAACACTGGAAAATAAAATCCAAGTCCCTGTTATGTTTACAAGTATTGTAGAATACTGGTATAATAATATAATGTGTCTTGTAAATATCTATATATGCAATGCATTGACTTTGTTCAGTCTGTGTAGATTCCTTAGTGACCACAGCTCAACAGATTTAGAGATCAATAAGGATCCCCTCTAATACTTGTTAAATAATTTTCATTTAATTTGGACCAGTCCTTCACTCTTCTATGCATATGAGCAAGGAATTAATATACCATGCATATACTGCTATAAAAGTTAGTTTTGTGCATTATTTTCCTGCACTGCAAGGTCAGTTCCCCCATGTTTCACACACTTTATCAAATGTATGCACAGTGTAAAATCAAGCTAGATTTAATTCTCACAAATCTATTATGAAAGTACTGCATGAAGTCTGCGTTAAAGATTTGGTTATTACTATAAGTAATAGGCCCCATGGCAAACACAATAAAGTGCCTACAATCTCTATGATCATCATCTCAAAGCGGGTTTCCCTGGTCAGAATACTATTTGCTTTCACAGTAAAGATAGGGCCCTTTCATACCCATAGTATAAAATCTCATGGTTAGCAGCCCCTGGCACAGTTTTTGAGAACCAAACAGTGATTGGCCCCAGTCACATGCAAAATATGGTTATAAACTTCTCTTTTTCACTCGAATGGGAAAGGTTGGGTCCAGAGCTGAGCCCACAGCAGAATGCTGCAGCATTACCGCAGGTCTGAAATAACCAAATAAAGAGCCCAAAACTTTATATGATTTATTTTTTGAATTGTATTTGAAAGATGTTTATTCTGCCTGTATAAATCACTGTTATAGCGTTGATGTGCTTCCAGGTCCTATAAGACTGGTATGGTTTCCATGGCTATAATTATACCCTTGTTAACTTCCTCTTGACTCTATGTTTAGTGTACAATAAATTAACTGTAGACTTTGCATGCCCATATTATGCCAAATCAACTTCTACAAAAAAAGACATTTATGACACTCAGTACACAACAAAAACTGATTTATTGTTCTGAAACATCGGATGCAGATGTTATAGAGGTTTTATTACACCAACATGCCATCTAAACATTTCCACTGGTCACTATCTTTCCTGATGCTGGTTAGGCTGTGTTCTTATATTTTTAACCTGACTTTTTCATAGAAAAAATAGAAAACAAACAAGCCTTTCCTTTTTGCTGTGCCTATCCCAAATACCAGATTAAACCCAGGGAGAACGGTAATTGTACAAACTGGAGGATTTTTTGGCTAATTTGGATATTGGCTACCTTATGGTTATTCACGGGCCACTTTTTTTTAGGACTGTTCAGTAATTGATTCTAAGCTATTATTTTTACAGTACTTTTACCTTGTTTTATCTTCATAATGTAACTGAAAAATATTTTTTTTGCTTATGTTAACTTTTCCCATCATATAAGTTATGTGATCCAATTTCTTTAATGTTGTATTTTAAAATGTTTTACATGCTTTTCAACTTACCTATATTTGAATGATGGAACAATTGTTATGAAAGCACATGTTGTCCCTTTCTAAGCATATGGTAAATTAGGAACTTCTAATAACTTGCAATGTTAGCTATTTTTTTTTCAAAAATTCAGCACACTATTAATAATTCTTTTTTTTTCTGAAGTCTTTACTGGAACTCTTACCCTCTAAACTATGTCAAAGACATTTGGGGTCACTGACAATGATAAAATTCAGCTGGTTTTATTACTGTACTCTTGTTTTCGGAATTTGCACAGTACCTGCTGATACTAGCATTTTCTCTATATTGTATTGGTTGGCAAAACTGAATTTATCATTTTAAATCAAAAATCAGCTTCACCCAAAAGGTTTTGCGTGGCTGCTAAGTTGAATATTTGTTGGATTCTTAAATGTTTTTACAACCAGTATGCAAACTTTTCGCACAATTTTTAGTGATTTTCCCTTGCAAAGATAAAAGGCAACCTGTCAGCAAAAGTTTTGTTTGTTTCACTATTTTGATCAAGATCGGGGGTGATGGGTTGTTGGGTTGTCTTATTCTGTGTGGTCGTCCAATTGGATTTGGGTTAAAATTGCTGCTTAATCAACATTTATGTGGGCAGCTTTAGGGACTCAGAAAAAGCCCTACTAGAAATTCAAGTTCTATACAGCTAACACCACAAACTCAATAGTCAACTCACCCAAAAATAAAATTACTTAGATAATATAGTCCAGTGTTTCTGTGAAATCCTACAGTTTCACCAGAGGTTGCTAGGGGGTCCTTGACCAATGAAAAATTTTTGACTCTGAGGTCAGTTACCACTGACACCAATGATCTGTCACCTGACATTCTGACACCACTGACACCTGACAGATCTGACATTCTCCCCAGTGGCCAGCAATGTAAGAGGCATTCTTCTCACTGACCATCACACTAATGTAATGTGAGCTGTGAATATAGTATATATTGCAGAGGTTCCCTAAAGAACTTGAATATATTTTAAGGGGTTCCAACCTGTTAAAAAGGTTGGAAAATGCAGGGGCCACCATTGCTAATTTACTCAAACTGTAATGTGATGTAATGTAACTGTAATGTCCTGGAACAAGTAGCAAAAGATTACCTTCAAAAATAGGTCAAGGTTTTTGTTAAAGTTGTTCTTTATGGTGCTGGAGCCAGGAAATAACTGGACCAGGGTAGCATTTACCCCCAAACCACTATAAATACGGTATATTGGATATCTGCCTAGACCTAGAGTGAACAATCAGTGATATTTGCCTATAGTCATATAGCTTTTTTATAGCTTAGATTTATATCCATTTTATGCTATCTATATATATCCTTACCATAATTTATCAGTGAGAGATGAAAATCATGGTATATATACTATATAAAAGAAAACCTTTAGGGATGGTAAACTCTGTTTTAGTTTAGAATATAATCTGTGAGTTAATTTATTTTCTGTAGCTATGTATAAGGAGTTTAGACTTCACTTATCTGGGTCCATATCAAGCTCTGTCTCTGTTGAACTTGGCAACCATCAGTATCCAATATCCCTTTTTTAGAGTAGCAATGTAGCAATTTATACAAAGTATAGAAATAAGTCAATGATCACCTTGCAGCAGATGGCAGAGTTAAAGTACACTTGTGATATAGCTTCACATAGATTTATTACTAAGTAAACAATGGCATTTTGTTCTGTACATTGCACTTTGCAGGTATGAGCTTACTTCACACGCAAATTGTTCCTGGCAGAAATTAACCTATGCAATTCTTATAAACCCACAACTAGTAATATCTATTTATAGATATATAAAGAGAAAATTGGATAGACACTTCGATGGAGACTTACGTATGTGGAATGCATACATGCAGAATGATATGACTCTGAATATTTTCTGTGATACCATTTTATTAGGAGGAAAGGTAGAAACATAGTGACTGGTGTTGGCTTTCTGCAAGCCAAACTTTGTTGTGTTTTTGGACCCTTAAGTCCCTGTACTACAATAGCACTGTAGCAATTTACTAAACCAATTGTCCTGACCCCAGTGTACAATAAAAAACAGTGTATGTACAGCTGATCAGGTGTGCTGCAGCCAAAGGAGCTACTATATCCGATGTATCCTATATCCTATCAGTAATGTATACTGATAGCCGGAGAGAACAGGAGGATTAGTTCATCAGTGTAATGAAATGAGGAGAGCACAGGGGAAACCTTATCCATCTTCTCCTTTCACTGATCAGGGATCGTCAATGAGATGCATAATAACTTTTATATGCAGATAACATACTAATTGCACATACTTGAAAATGGGCCAGTCAAACTTTGCAGCTACAGAATTTGGTTGGCACACTTTCAAGTCAACTCTATTTGCATGTAAAAGTTTTTTTGCATCTCATTGACCATTTCTACTTGGCACCCTAGGATGGTAGAATTGTTTACTGCTTGGTAAGGTGTTATGGAACAAATTGAGTCTGACTTTCAGTTCAGCATTTTAAATGGCGCATAGTCTAACTACCCGAACTAAAGAACTGTAACTATTGGCCTTCAGAGCGATCGCCTGTTCCTTACACATGATTTAGCAATTACTAACCGCTCCGGGCACTAGAAAACAAGTTCCTGGCTCAGCAAAACCTCAATGTCGATATATTAGGCTAATTGGTTCCTTACTAAGGGATTTTGATAATTAATTGTATGAGAACAGCATCATGCTCGACTGTATTTCCCAGCCTCAGTAACAGAAAAACATTTAGAAATGTGTTTTATTTGTTGTTTGGTATGTACATCCTCAGAAGGAATGCTAACATTTTATCTGAAAAAACTGTGGTTGGTGGAAGCCACAAATCCAGCTAAACAAAAAAATCAGCATCAGAATAATAAAATATTCAATGCAAGCCAGAAGTGTTGTGTCAGCAGAATAGGCCCTGCAAAATACAGGATATAGATTATCATATTGCTGCTGATCACACAGACTATTTATAAATGTTTATAAATAAACTGTACTACAGTAATTTAATTGATTTTTATATTTCTTTTTTGAAATTTGCTGAAAAAAAACCCATTTGTATTAGCATGACTTTATAAAGCAAACTGAGACTCCTGTATAAAAGAGTATGAAAAGAATGTGGTAGGGTCTCCTACAGCATCTAGATAAGTTATCCTTGTCATGTTCTCACCTCTCCAAGAACAGGTATGGGTTGCTATGCAGACTTTCCCTTCAGTCAGTTATTAGTATTAGTAATTAGTCAGTTATTAGTAATCCTCTTTTGTCCCAGCATCGAGGGAGTACTGGGTTCCACCATCTTCTTCCTTCTTTTTCTTTCCTCTGGGTATGTCACCTAGTCGAAATCAGGCATGCGCAGAAGGAGCAGCCCGAAGCCTCCTAAAATATGTGACAAATGTATCCCAGAATGCTCTGCGAACCCATTCAGTCTTTACTACCACAGCGGTAAAGACAGATGGGGAGGAGCTTTCCTTTTTATAAAATTGGATAAGCACTGTTAATGATATAATGGATATGTTGGTAATTACAATATCCAAACTGGACCCATGTCAAGTCTGTCTGGCTACACATCTCTACAAATCCTACACCAAACAGAACAAACACAGATTTTGAAAAGACTCCAACTTGCATCTATCCAATCTTATCACTCGCTTAGGAGGCTCTATCAGGACTCCTACGGATCATACCCCATAGGTTATCCCAGGTGTTGCCAAACTTCCAACTACTTCCCACTTATTCCTCGGTACCTGACCTTTTCTATTAACACTAAAGCACAGCAAATAGATTAACTGAGCTGCCATACCCATTCAACTTTAGGTTCTTTCTGTATTCTCATGGCTTTCTCTTCATGTTGGAACCCTTCAAACCTGACACCCTCCTAACATATCATACTTGGTACCTACATAATTGATCCAGACTGCCTATGTTATGGTTTACATCTGTTACTTCAAACTCAATTTTCCTTGCAATTTTTTATATACATTTTGCAGGAAAGCTACTGCATATATGACAATTACTAACTAGTCAAGATGTTTCTGGACACATTGCTGAGCTCCTCTTGGTTAATTGAATCACAGGGAATATATAGAGAGAAGATTACATCATATCCATGTATTTCCTCAACAGAGAGAAAAACATTAAACATGCAATAAACATAATACTATACTCCAGTGGCAGAACTAGTAATCTAGTAACCACAGTATTATATATATGGTAATGATTGTTGCATATGTATGTAAAAAAACATACTTTTTCAAATAACAAACAAAATGTGAAATGCCATAATCCCAGCAATCAGGGCTTTGCTTGTAATAAAGAACTAGGGGTCACCACTTGTCTGTAACAAACTGAACTTGTTACAGATGTTGTTATTAGAAAAAAAGCCATAAGGCTGGTACTTTTTCCCAGATAAGGTGTCAACTTTAGCCAGAAATGTGAAAAGCCAAGCCCAAGTATGGCATGTATACATATATAAATTATAAATATATGAAAGTTATAAATCACTGGGACGTCCCAGTGTTACATCCACACAGCATGTAAGATGTTTCATCTGCCTATTCCTCTACAAGTTTGAAAGTCACCATATATTATGTGGGACATATGACATGTCTCATAGTGCCTTGTTTACTCTGTATGTCATAGGACAAGGGAACTAAAGCCCAAGAATCACCTGTTTATATTGGATATTATGAAAATGGGCCCTTTTTTTTACATTTCATTGCATATGATTGGGTAATCTGTGCAATATGTAGCTGTTTAAACTCCCTTTCTGTGGAATACAAACTACAGAGGGGCGTAATGACTGTATTATTATATTGGGGAACTGTATGCCTTAATGTGACTTATTATTAATAAATATTATTATTATTATTATTATTTTTATTAAGAGCTTCTAGGAGCTTCTAAGATCAATCTAGGAGGTATGGGAAGTAACACACAATAGGATGGGAGATATGGAGCGCTCTTTTAAATGAGCAGAAAGTAGCAGCAAGCCGAATAGGACGAGGAAGACCATTCCAGAGAGTTGGGGCAGCTCTAGAAAAGTCTTGGAGCCGTGCGTGTGATGAGGTTATGAGTGAGGAAGTCATTAGTGGGTCATTTGAGGAGGGAAGAGAGCGGCTAGGAGAGTTTTTTTTTACCAGGTCAGAATATATACAGTTCCAGCATGATTTGTACTCTATATACACATGTAGCCAACCACTTCTGAACTTATATGGTGCTACAATCCCCAGCATGGCCATATTTATGTTAGCACAGGTTATCAACTTGAGCCTTTGTTCAGCAAGGAATATTTACCTATTAACTATTAGAGACTTAGACTGCTATAGGTTAATCAACGAGGCAAAATATCAAGTGCTATAACTCATAGTAACTAAAGGTAATATTTTAGTCATCTGACTGCAGTAAACTGAATTTACTTTGAATGGTTAATAAGAAGTCCTGCCTTAAATTGTATGCCTGAAAATTGAATATAGTAGTAGTGAAAATATGGCCACTCAATAATTACTCAGTTAGTCACACACGATATCTATGCTATATGTAGTGAGAATGGAAAATTACATTCATACCCAAATGTGCTTTTCTCACCAATCCTTCTTCTGTATTTAGAATTATTTTAGGCAGGGCACAAATTTCAAGGAAATATGTTGTCAGCATTTGTCCTTATCCAAAATGCTCACTCTTGCTTGTCCCCGGTAAAGCCACACAAGGACATCCTAGCCTGTGAATAACTTGTGTATTCACTGTGACCTGCTGTGCTAAAGTAATTGATGTTTTTAAAGACTGGTTGAGGGCAAAGGGTGAATCTGGGAGCCAAGTAATTGGCTTTGACAAGCGTTTCCAATGACTTTTTATACAGTACAGTAGCTATGAATAGAGCACCACCCTCAGGAAATTAGGCACACCGGATATACAAGAGTCACAGAGCCACCATTCTTCTTTTAACACATGTAAAGAATAATTACATTTGGGATTTGCCAAGACAGACTGTAGACACGACAATAATAACTGCAAAAGACATAAAAGGTTCATCCACACCTGTAGCCCCTTTTCTTAGAACATTTTGTGGGACAAATCTGGCCTTGTGATTGGTTATGATAACATACCATTGATGTCAGACTAATAATTTGAAATAGATAGATATATAAAGAGATTACAAATAAAGAAGTATGCTATTTCCTTAGGAAAATGCCTAGAAAAAAAGGTTGCCAAAAGCAATCATTTATAGACCTTATATTTTCCCAATTATGTATGGGAGTATAGAAAAGGAAAATTAAATTCCTTTGTGTACCTAACAAATAGATGTTAATAAAAGATGGGCTGACACATTCTCCACTTCCACTTTCTAGTGTGTCAATTATGCTATTATTTGTTACATTAGACTCCATTCATTGAGCTGTAATGATCCATATTTGCCATAACAACCATTATATTCAACATTTAATGCCAGGGAAATATGAAAGATGCAGATTGTTTATACAAATAATATGTATTATCACTGAGCTAATTGAGCTTAGATTTTTTCCTAATTTAGTGGTGTCAATAGCATTGTTATCATAGATGACTTTATAAAAGGTGACATTACTAGTTTGCAAAGTAGTGCATACATGATAACACTAAATAAATATTTTGCCTTGGGAAGTTAGTGGCTTCTTGTAAAAGAAGTATTATGATATCTGACCTGTACAATACATTCAAATTTCTATACAAGTTTTTGTTTCAGCAGTCATTGTGCTGTGGAGGTCTGCCATCTAGTGGTGATTTTAGGGCATTCTTTTTTGGCTGACCTTTTGAAATCTAATAAAATGGGGGCTATGTTTTATTTTGGAACAAATCAATATGCTACTTTGTAATTAAAAGTAGAATAAGTGAAATCTTATATTCTCTGTGCTTTGGTGATAGAAGTCTACCCTAGGCAATAATAAGGCATTTCTTTTAATGAAAGAAGACAGTTCATTAGCTGACAAGTAATGACCTACTGTGAGACAGTACCCTCTAGCCAACGCTAAATTAAACAACTGCTGAATGTGCACGTTTACAAAGGTCAAAGGCATTTTTTCACTAACACAATATTCAACCAGTTGCTGGAGGACTACATGTGGCACTTTCAATACGTTCAGAAACATTTTATTGCAACTCCTCATCTGTTTAAAATCTGCTTTGAGCGGTGCAAAAGTATAAAGTCATTCATATAGATTCATTACAATTGTTTTTTACATTAGGGTTTTTAAGGCCCTGCTTCTAATTTGTAACTTGCTTCTCCAATGGGCCTAATTATAAAAGGGTGAACAGTCTACAAAACATGGCAAATAGTTCTTCAATTCAAGAAAATGGAGCTTTTGATCAATTAAGATGTTGATCACTGAGCGCCATCTTTAATAAATATGATCAACAATTATAATAGAGAACACATTAAAAAAACTGAGCATATTAAAAAAATCTGAGAACCAAATCGTGACAATCTGTTATCTGATTACTTCTTCTTCATTGGAAGGACTCCTATTTTCCTCAGCTTTATGGTACCTATAGATAAAAAACCTAAAAAACTGGGTTACTGAGTCAAAAATCAAACCATATTTTCCTCCTATCAACATGTTCTTTGCACTGCAACACTACTGATTGGCTATAGTCAAAACTCTGCTGTACTGGGACTGTAAGAAGTTGATAACCAGGTCACATTCTGATGCTTACACTGATTGTATTTGCATTGAATAAATCATAAATATATGTATATAAATACATCTATATAAAAATATGTATAATAAATACATCTAGGTTTGTAATAATGAATACAGAACTATCTTTTAAATGCTCATGAATCTCAGTTTTAAGATAAAAGGATTGGATACTATTACTCACTTAATTGTTTCTGCAGACAGAATCTTTACTGGTTATGGAATTATTTTTGTTTTAAAAGCCCAATCCTAACATTAGCTCTTGAACCTTACCTGAACTTGATGTTTGTCATCTGATCTTGACGCTTAAAACATATGTATGCAATCAAGGTTCTGCCGCCAATATATGTATATAATTTATATATATATATATATATATATATATATGTGTGTGTCTAAAAATACCACATTCCTATTTATCAGTACTAATAAGTAATGTTTATGGCTATACGCAATACTTTTTATTTTCTCCATTATAAAAGAATTCCTACAAATGGGTGTTTATAACTCCTATGGAAGGTAAAGAGATGTTCCCTAGATTCACCACCGTAAATTTTATTTACCAGGTCGTTATGCTGATCAATACTTTGAGTTTCTAACATGAAACAAGTACACAGGTCAGGATAGTTAAAAGACCTAATCTGTATAGGTTACTCCTAATTTTAAAGTTATAAGGCTGGGGAAACATCAGACAAATAGCATCTTTATACTTTAGGGAGGAGGGGGGTTGCTTTTAAAAATGTAGCTATTAAGAGCGATAGAGGTAGATAAATTTAGACAATCAAAGTGAAGGGTAGTGAATCAATGATAGTTGGCAGACACCCTGGCTATATGTGAATCAGAGATGTAGCAATTTTTTGTTTTATTTCTAATTTAAATCAGTCTAATAAAAACTGTACACCACAGCACCATCTTTATTATTATTTCAGTTCCTGAGCATTTTTCTTTTTTAAATTCTGTTTGTAAAGACTTGCTTTAGACAGATGATGGCTATACAACCTTATTTCATGTTTGGTCCAGCTTTGTGAATATTGGCCATAACCGGCTTTTCATGTTATCTGCAGTAACACAGACGTCCACACCGTAGCATCACTTCTGAAGCTGTACCTGCGGGAGCTGCCAGAGCCTGTCATCCCATATTCAAAGTTTGAAGATTTTCTCTCATGTGCAAAACAGCTGAGCAAAGAGGAGGAATCTGTAAGTAACGCTTGATTAGAAAATAAAACTTTTCTTTATTATTATATATCTCTCCCAGGGGAAACTTGTATGGTCCTTTCAATGTCAGCAATATGCTGTAGATAAATCTGATTGACTAATATTTCCACAGCATTTGCAGATATATTTCTCCTATTTAATGTACAGCGCTGCGTAATATGTTGGAGCTATATAAATCCTGTTTAATAATAATGATAATAATAATATTAATACTTTTAGCCATTATGCTGGATGGGAAACTGCTTAAAATCACATGATCAATTGCATGAAAACAAAATCTGCTTATTTAGTTGTAGTTGTAAACAGTTTTCTCTTTTACTCCAAAGAATTTGTGGAGTTGATGCAGCTAAAATGATTTATAAAGCAATAATAAAATTGTTTTTACATGATTCATCTTTAATAATAAGCCCTTTGACATCCCGATCCATGGAAGCTTGACTGTTACATTGCAGAAGTCAGTGCAATATACAGTGAAAATTTATGTGAATCCAATCTATTTTTCAGTTTGTTTGAAATCATTCTTCACTCTTTAGTTTTCTTAAAATTTATGTATAGACAAAACATTTTTTTAATAGAGTAGGAAAGGAATAAAAATCTGCAAGATTTTTTTTTTTTTCTGTCTGCGTTGAGGAAATTTTCCTTTCTTACCATTCCAAGTGGAAACTTCCCAAAGTGAGAGGATGTCCCCTTTAAAACTGTTGTCCCCAAAACATGTTTCCCTTCTGGAGCTGTCTCCAGTGTTCTGGGGACAATGTTAACATTTTAGGTATCTAGCCATTAGTATCTGGTAACTAGTACAAATAAATAGTTAAACTCACAAGCCTGGATATAGATAGATTATACAAATTCAGGTCTTTATTACTATCCTGTACCAGTACCTTAACTACTTTTTTGGAGGATGTTTTACTAATGATACCTCTATAAACAAGAGTTACCAAACCTAATTATAAACCTAAACAGTAAATTGAAGTTTTAATTGCAAAAATCCAATCCAACTGCAGCAATCATACAAAAAAAATATAAAATAAACAAAAAAGCCCTCTTGTCTTTTATAATGTCTGTTTCTGTCCTGGACTTTTGCACCAAAGTCACCAAACTCCCTATACTTTTGAGGTTCACTCCTTTAAAGGATAACTTGATACCCTTGAACTAAATGAGGTCAAATAAACAAATTGCAACTGATAGTACAATATTTGTATTGTGATGTTGCCACACTTACCATCTCATTCCTGTGCCAACATTTCAGGTCTAAGTAGACTCAGAGGAGTAAACAGATGCAGGATGAAGGATCTGCCTAGTTGTAAAGAATCTCAACTAGTTGTGGATTATTATTATCCGTTAAATACAAGCTAAAGAAATCCACATTCACCAAATATACTGAAAAGTAGATTTGGAATTTACATACAGTATGCTTTCGGTAGCAGAACAGTTTTGTTACTGGACCTTAAATGTGATGAACAAGTTACTAATAAATACAAAAGCTCTAGAAATGAGAAAAGGACAGAGTCTAAATTTCATGTTCATAATATTAGCTGCTTATATCTCCATATTTACTGACCACATGGACTCGCTTTACATTGTAAGACATAATTTCACTTTGTGGTGCTGCCATTTTAATAGATTATGTATTCAGTCCAGAACTGTGGTCTCATAAAAAGGGAATTGTAGATACTCCTGTAACAGTTACATTAATGTAAAAAGTAAAAGCATTTCCTGCAATGTTTCAAACTATTCAATACTGTGAGCTTCCTTCACATATGATAAGCGGTTTCAGAAAATGAAACCACTTATATAAGTAAAAGGCATTCAGATGTAATTATAGGTTGCTGCTGCATCTCCCATGAATCTCTGATTCTGAGATTATGAGCAAGTTTCCATTTTACAAAAAGCATTGACTGAAGGAATTATCTTCATTTATCACTGCTATTGAGTACCTGCAATTTTATGCTAAGTGCATATGTATAACAGTCATAATAATGTAATAATAATATAAAATAATTGTATTCCACAGGGGATGGCAGAACTAGTGAAACAAGTAAAGAGTCTCCCACCGGTAAATTATAATCTATTGAAGTACATCTGTAGGTAAGATGTCTAAGATGCTCAAGGGTGTGGTGGTAATGGTTTGAATGGTTTTACATACTTTTACATTTTTGACACATTTTCTTAGGGCAAAATGAAATATTAATATTTCCACTTTCAGTTTTTTGGAATGTTTACCAGTTTGATTCTTATTATCCTATTGCTTTGCTGAAAACAGAGCTTAATAGTTTAAACAGACAATATGCACACAACTTGAGCTAAAGATGAAGCTCATCCCTTTTTCTTACCCCCTCCTTCTCCCACTCTCTCTGTACCAGTATATACAGATTTCTCATTAGCCAGGGACAGTCTGAAAGCCAAGAGCTCTCTTTGCACTGAATACCAAGAATCAAGTCAGAAACCAGGAAAATGTATCTGTAAATAAAAGATTTTATATAAATTGTAAAAAATGTTTAAATACTTTTAAACATTCCATAGGCATTATCTCTCTAACATATAGCTTCTTACTAATCCTGCTAATTAATTGAAATGCTGAAATAGAAAGCTAACCTGGGGAAGTCTCTACATTTCTTTAAATGGAACAAAATTTCAATGGCTGAAACACATTGTTCTCCTAATACAAAGGCTCAAAGACGTGCCCCCAAATCTTGATTTAGCTGGTACTGGACCCCTGACCATTTAGCTAGGTTTTCTTTCGGGGTTTCCCCTCAATGTTTTTCTGGGTGGGATAAACTAGGCATTTCCTTTATATTTAGTATAAAAGCACAAAAATTAGGAATTTAAGTTTAGAACCTTCTTTGCTCTGTCCTACATGCATCTCTTTAAAAAAAAACCCTGGGAGGCCTTTGCTGCACAGACTTATATGTTCACTACCTAAACACGTACAATGCAAGGTATATCTGGTTGACTGACTGGTTCCTGTGAGAACTTCTTTCTAAAGGCATTTCAATATCTAAGCAACAAACACATATCTGAAAAGCATTTGAATGTACAATTAGCCATCAAGAAGCCTGTGCATTTCATAGGTCAATAGAATTCCAGTTGATATGAACCTTAATAGCATATTACTGGCTACAGCTATACAGCGATATGACAACTACTCAAACTTTATAAATAAAATCACGGTTTGTTTGAGGCCCACATTATTTTTACTAAATAAGATGTGATATAGTTTTAAAGTTTGTAATATTTGAGCAAAGTTATAATATCTCAGGTAGATCAAAATATAATAAATACAACCTAACCCAAAATGAGTTCCTGTATTTGGATTGATTCTGTCTATGGCCCATTCATATAGTTTTTGATAAACTAGCACTGGGCACAGGACCACAGCAATCTGTGGGTTCAGGACAAGGCTCCCAGCACTGAGAGTATAGTGTTTAATTCCTAACTCTGAGCTCAAGCCAACACATAAAGCATGGGAACAGGCCTCCCACATTGGAGTCTTCTGTGGTGAAATGTTTTACATGTTTTACATTTTAATGGTCACAAGTATTCAGGTTGAAAATATTTTGTTGGTACACATTGTGCACAGTAATTCCATAAAAACAAAATGGCATAAGAAAGGCTAAAAGAAATTGAATTTAAAAAATTGGAATCGCAGATTGATTGAACTTCTTCATTGATTTGAACTTCTTCTTATAATGTGACTTAATGGTGCATATGGCTCCCACATGACTGTATGCACTGCCAAACTTATCTGGACATTTTTCTCATGACACAGTATGGTGCCCTAGGGGATCTCCCTTCAGACCTAAATAGGACATCAGTGAGCTCCTTGACAGTCTGTGGTACTACATATTTTGTCAGTCTGTTCTATTGATATAAAATACCCCAAAGGGTCTCTATTGGATTCAAAACTATTCATTGACATCAATGCCTTTGTCAACAAGGAACTTTGCATTATTGTAAGGCCTGACAGTGGGTCTGTAGATTTCATCCTAGTACCTAACAGCAATAACGGTATCATTAGTTAGCATATTGAGTTCTGTGGGTCCTCTAAAGATATGCCCACCTCCCAGACTATTACTAACCCCCTACCAGACAAGTCATGCTGGGTAATGCTACAGAAAGTCATATTCAGCTCTCTGTGCAGATGCCTGTCTCCTGTTATCTCTTTCATGGTGGTATGATTGTGCTAGGAGGCACAGCGAACATACATGCTTTGGCATGTATAGATGGGCCATCCTGGAGAATCTGCACTACCTGCACTACCTGAGTAGGCTGCAGGTACTGCTGAATGACCTGTACAGTACCAGTAGTGACAGGGGCACCAGGAAAATGCAGGACTGATTAAAAAATAGTCAGGAGGAATAAGAAAAAAGAAATGGCTTGCTGTTGCCCCCTTGTTGTCATCCTGTTGTTGCTTTCATTTGCACCAGAAGAGGAGAAATGGATTCACTACCATTTGAGCTTTCTTTTTTTTTTTTTTTCCAATTTAACGAAACAGTATACATAGGTGCATAAATATATCATTATTTAACCCTAAAGAAGTACCATGGCTAAACCATTGTGCCACTGAAGCAGTTCCCATCTGATGCTGCATCGCATGGATGAAGTCTCATGCTGCATCCATCAGCTGGATTTATTTGTTGCTAAAGGGGTTATGGTGTGAGAGAATAAACCCTGGTTCAAATAGAACAGGAAGGTCTGTAAATCGCTAAATTTTACAACGTACACTCCCCAAAAGGAGTGACATTCTTCTTTAGCAGCACTCCCAGAAAATGTGTAGGAAGGTACCTTGTGCCGAGTGACATCACCAAAATTATTTGGCATGAGTGAAGAACCATGGGGACCCTGTACCAGGGGGTAAGTAATTTATATCCAGGTTTCTGGTAGTGCTATTTGAGGAGGTGTGGCTAAAGGTAAGTATATCTAATACTTCTTCTGAGATTGATTTAACATTTAAATCTCTAGCCCATTTTTAAATAAAAAGAAGGGTATAAGATGGCTCTAGAGCTATCAATTCTGAATACAATATAGAGACCATGTAACGGGCTACTCCAATAGTGGTGCATGCCTGTTCAAAGGTTGTAAGAGGTTGTTAAAAGTGTAGAGGGGAACTCTAAGAAATGATGTAGTTGTCTGATTCACCATAATACCAAGAAGGCAAAGACAGCATCTGGGGAAAGTTCAAGTACAGATGGGCATGAGCATTTCCATAAAAAAAACAAAAAAAAGCTACATGGCACACAAACTTTCTAATTACCATATTATTATCCCAGAAGTTTCCATGTGGATATAGTAATTTACGACAGCAATATACTTTCCCTCTAACTGTAACCTAATTGTTTTTACTATACATGACAGATTCCTAGATGAGGTACAGTCCTATTCTGGAGTGAATAAAATGAGTGTTCAAAACTTGGCTACAGTCTTTGGACCAAACATTCTGCGTCCCAAGGTGGAGGATCCGCTGACAATAATGGAGGGTAAGATCGGTTATTGTTTTTATAATACTACTAAAGCACAAAATTTAAATTTTAAGTTATGTTAAGTTTAAGCACCCATTCACATATAAGGATTATCAAAAGAGAATACAAAGAAATAACCAAGTAATCAGTTTCAACCCACTTAACATTACCTCCACCTACATTTGGAGGTGTGGTTCTCTTAGTAAGAAAGGTGTGACTTAATGGATTAGATCCCATTCCTAAAGTTAGCTCCACCTTCTGCAATATTAGAATTAAAAACAATACTTTTACATTATTTAGAGGATTTTATTTACACACATTTTATATTTCATATCATATAGCCCAGTTATCATTCTCTACCTGTTATATACCAAACAATCACTGGTAGTCTATGTTGCATGAACAACTTCAGTCAACAGCACTGTTAGAAATAAATTAAACACATAAAAATATTAAAAACGTTTGCTCTTTTGCATTTTATGCTTATGACCTCGTAGCATGAAATGACTGACCCAATAATAAATATGTACCCATCATGTAGCACACCAGCTGTCATAGTGCACATCTTTTGCTGTGACCTAACTCCTAAAACCTGTGATTGGATCAAATATTCCATCATACCTTACATGTGATGTTAGGAGTAATGTTACATTCACTCACAGCAGTCTCATTCCGAGCATGACTGTGGCTAAACATAGGTGCACTCCAATGTCATTTGTCAAAAATATTTATTTATAAAAGACATTAGTAGATTAGAATTCACATAAATGCATTGTGATGCACATAAACGTGCGTCAATGCGCATTAGGATCTGTGCTCACAATCAATATCAAGTACATTGCACTTTGAAAATGTTAGGTAAGGCACATTGATGTGTGTTTTGATGCATTTCAAATGCGTCACATGAAAAAATTCATAGGGGTGAATCCATTTGGACATGTTTCAGTGGAACTGGCCATATATTGAACTTTCACAAAAATTCTGCATAGTTCAGTAATGAATTTTCTGAAACATAATTAATTCAATAGAAATTTCCGGTTTCTCTCTATTTATTACTATAATATACTTGAGCTTTTATTATATCTTACATAATTCTTTCACATTATTAACTATTATTCTATTGTTTAGAGTTGACGTGGTTTGTAACTTATTTTGCTTGTGCTTTGTACCCAGGCACTGTAGTCGTTCAACAGCTAATGGCAGTGATGATAAGTGAGCACGAAATACTTTTCCCTAAAGAAGCTGATGTTCAGATTGACGCTGGTCAAGAACTGACCAATAACAACAATGAGCTGCAAAAAAAGATGATTCTGGGCCAAATACAGAACAAGGAGAACAACAACACAAAAGATGTAGCAGTGAGACGTTGTTCCTGGGAGAAGTCAGATTCTCCACAAAGGTCAAGTGTTGAAAATGGATCTCCTACTGTACTCTCAGGAAGTAAATCCAACAGTCCCCGGAACAGCATTCATAAACTGGATGTTACACGAAGTCCACCACTAATGGTGAAAAAAAATCCAGCATTTAACAAGGGTAGTGGGATTGTCACCAATGGATCATTTAGCAGCTCTGTGGAGGTTCATGACAAACACCACTCTTTACCCAACGGTACCTTACAGGCTAGAAGAACCTCTTCTCTCAAAAGTTCAGGAACCAAAATGGGTACTCACAGTGTACAAAACGGTGCTGTAAAAATGGGAGTGTCCAGCACAGACACCATGAGCAATGCTTTGAACAGTCGGACCACAAGCTGGCTGCCCAATGGTTATGTCACATTAAGAGATAATAAACAAAAGGATTCCACTGGTGAACCCATGCAGCAGCACAGATTGTCCACATATGATAATGTTCACCAGCAGTTTATGATGAACTCTGATGACAAACAAAGTGTGGACAGTGCAACATGGTCCACATCGTCATGTGAAATATCTCTTCCCGAAAACTCCAACTCTTGCCGCTCCTCCACAACAACTTGTCCAGAGCAGGACTTTTATGGTGGTAACTTTGAAGACCCGGTTTTAGATGGACCAGCCAATGAGGATATTACTAATGCAGCAGACTTTGAAAGCAAATTTGACAGAAGAAGTGCAGGGGGTCACAGCAGCAGGGCTACTAGCAGCAGTGACAACAGTGAGACTTTTGTAGTGAGCAATTCAAGCAACCATAGTGCACTTCACAGCCTTGTATCCAGTTTAAAACAGGAAATGTCAAAACAGAAAATGGAGTATGAGACCAGAATAAAAAGGTAATATTTCCATTATCAATTTCTTTACTGTATATTCCAGATTTTTGTACAGTATGTAAAGAGAACGTACAGTTAGGTCCATAAATATTTGGACAGAGACAACTTTTTTCTAATTTTGGTTCTGTACATTACCACAACTAATTTTAAATGAAACAACTCAGATGCAGTTGAACTTTAACCTTTCAGCTTTAATTCAGTGAGTTGAACAAAAAGATTGCCTAAAAATGTGCAGAACTAAAGCCTTTTTTATACAATCACTTCATTTCAGGGGCTCAAAAGTAATTGGACAAATAAAAAAGCTGAAAATAAAATGTTCATTTCTAATACATGGATGAAAACCCTTTGCTGGCAATGACAGCCTGTAGTCTTGAACTCATGGACATCACCAGATTCTGGGTTTCCTCCTTTTTATTGCTCTGCCAGGCCTTTACTGCAGCGGCTTTCAGTTGCTGTTTGT
This sequence comes from Pyxicephalus adspersus, assembly GCF_032062135.1. NCBI lineage: Eukaryota > Metazoa > Chordata > Amphibia > Anura > Pyxicephalidae > Pyxicephalus > Pyxicephalus adspersus. The sequence goes on from NC_092860.1 coordinate 82,587,259, forward strand.
TTGTGGGCCTTTCTGTCCGAAGTTTAGTCTTCAACAAGTGAAATGCATGCTCAATTGGGATCAGATCAGGTGACTGACTTGGCCATTCAAGAATATTCCACTTCTTTGCTTTAATAAACTCCTGGGTTGCTTTGGCTGTATGTTTTGGGTCATTGTCCATCTGTATTATGAAACGCCTCCCAATAAATGTGACTGCATTTAGCTGGATTTGAGCAGACAGTATGTCTCTGAACACCTCAGAATTCATTCGGTTGCTTCTGTCCTGTGTCACATCATGGATAAACACTAGTGTCCCAGTGCCACTGGCAGCCATGCACGCCCAAGCCATCACACTGCCTCCGCCATGTTTTACAGATGATGTGCTATGCTTTGGGTCATGAGCTGTTCCAAGCCTTCTCCATACTTTTTTCTTGCCATCATTCTGGTAAAGGTTGATCTTGGTTTCATCTGTCCAAAGAATGTTTTTCCAGAACTGTGCTGGCTTTTTTAGATGTTTCTGAGCAATGTCCAATCTAGCCTTTCTATTCTTGAGGCTTATGAGTGGCTTGCACCTTGCAGTGCACCCTCTGTATTTACTTTCATGCAGTCTTCTCTTTATGGTAGACTTGGATATCCATACGCCTACCTCCTGGAGAGTGTTGTTCACTTGGTTGGCTGTTGTGAAGGGGTTTCTCTTCACCATGGAAATGATTCTACCATCATCCACCACTGTTGTCTTCCGTGGACGTCCAGGTCTTTTCTTTCTCATGATGTACCAAACTGTAGATTTTGCCACTCCTAATAAAGTAGCGATTTCTAGGATGTGTTTTTTCTGTTTTTGCAGCTTAAGGATGGCTTGTTTGACCTGCAAGGAGACCTTGAACTTTGACCGCATATTGTCAAAATCTTCCACATACAAGCCCCTCCCCCGCCAAATCAACTCCAGGCCTTTTATCTGCTTAATTGAATTAACGAATGACATAACGAAGTAATTGCCCACACCAGCCCATGTAATAGCCTTTGAGTCAATTGTTTAAAAACTTTTGAGCCCCTCAAAATGTGAGGCTTTAGTTCCTCACATTTTCCTGCAATCTTTTTCTTCAACCCACTGAATTAAAGCTGAAATTCTGCAGTTCAACTGCATCTAAGTTGTTTCATTTAAAATTAATTGTGGTAATGTACAGAACCAAAATGAGAGAAAGTTGTCTCTGTCCAAATATTTATGGATCTAACTGTAATTTATATGGTCAGGTTTTAAAAGTGAATTTGAGCTCTGTCAATCAAGAGCATCAAGAGGGTTTTCAGACATGCAGACATGATCTATCCATTAAAAAATTCAAAGTGTCCAAAGACATATGATCATTTGTCAGTCTGAGCTCAGCCAAATAGATTAGGTAACAGACATGTTTGTCACTTGTATGGTAGACGTGCCAGACACAAGATAAGGTTTCATTGTACAGCTAAATATTATTTTAGAGACCAGAGGTGTTGTGGCCGCCGCTAAACAAATGGGTAAAAAAAGAAACATAAATGATAGCGTTGCTAATAGTGAATCTTTACAGGTTTATAGTTGCTGCTAGTTTTGTCCAGACTCCTCAAAATAATGTCATGATGGGCATTTTATACACTTAGGTTTGCCAAGATAGAGGGTTAAATGGAAGATGTATTTGGTATTCTGTTCTCCAGCTGCAGGGTATTGACCGTATATTAATCAGATTTGACAGACATCTGATCTTTAAGCTCTGTGGTAATACCTTGGTAAAATGTGATTTACCGAGTATGAGTTTGATCACAATCTGTACACATTACATTTTTTGATAGCTACTGTCACTTGTGTGACATAAATATAATACCTGTCCCCTTTACTGTCACTGGTTTAAATGTGTGCAGCCATGCTGAATAAGGAGACCTAATGCATTTTTAAACTATTAAGTTGCCAGCAAATAGCAGCTCTATATTGTCATTATTTACTAAGATAGGCATACATATTTCCCCACACTTAATGGCATACATATTTTTTTATTTCAAGACCTCTAGTCATCCATAAAAAAATTCACATGTTACCTAGGATGATCAGCATGTCAATACAGTCTGCCTGGAAATTCCCTCTCCTCTAGACTCACTCATGAAGGCTTTTAGATATTTGCATAACTCTTTTGTCAAACATACAAAATTAAAGTGTAACTACCTCTCAATACTAACCCGCAATACTCAGCTATCCTATTCCATCGCAGAGCGCCACTGTCTTCCCTTTTCTTCCTAGACACGGTATTTGGCCATCTTGATTGGCTGTGCCGGGTTTTCCTGGCAACCAACGCTGAGCTACACATGTTTGGCAGCTAGGTGGTGATTAGACAGGTAAGAATGCTTATTGCAAAAGAACATAATCACCTGTCTCTTTTTGCAATAACCTCCTATCTGATCAAGGATTTTACAGAGTAAAATTCCACTTTAAAACTTTGGGCTCTATTTATTGCTGGGCACTATGAATGCATAAGAGTGTATACTCTTTTAAAGCTTGTTGATTGCTAATCAATGACTTTATTAGCTTTGTCGATTCAATGAGTTCCATGCTCCATCTGGAATCTTAAGTTGAAGTCCTAAACAATTCCAGATTCTAACACACAACTTAGCATTTACCATGTGTTCTTTGACATCATTAGTGCCAGCCATGTTACTGGACACTGTTTTAGATTAAAATGATTTGTTTGATAGTCAGTACAGCAAATACCATGCTGTAAAGGAGGCAGCAAAGGATGATTTCTGTTGCCCTTTTCTGAAGGCTGAGGGCATTTTAGAATGACAGTACCAATAGTCTCAGTTAAGCCCCAATGTTCCAATAGATTATTTTATAGCGAGTGAAAGTGATTAAGGTGTAGAAAGTGTTTTGGTGTCATTTACAATTACAATTTCATTACAATAAACCTACCACACCAAAATTTCACAATAGTAACAGGCATTACAGAATACTATACTGTATGGTATATTTGAACTCTTATTGATTTATCTGACTATTTCTTTACCTAATTCTGAACATGAACATTTAGCTTTGTTGGGGGTCAGGGGCATCCAAAAGCTGAACACTGCTGATGTCACTTCAAGCAGACTGTATCCACTGCGCAACTCCAAGCTGGGATTCCGGGTCATATACACTCCTACCTAAGGGTTTTATGTGACTGGTCCCTATATCCCATCTGAGAGCACTTTAAAATACTCTTGTTTTCCTAGGTCTGTGAGATATTCCTTATGATTTTTTCTTTTCTGTAATACATTGCCCACATACTAGGTGGCCACCTCTCTGCCAGTGCCCCTCTCCCTCCATCCCTTAGTTTCTTCCTTACCCCCCCCCCCTCCCCAAACTCGTTCTTTTGAAATAGAAATTATAAAACATTATTATTAACATTACCATTATTTAACATAATATACAACCATATAGTGGATAAAATCATAGACGTAAACCTATGGCATGGTATAGCTGAAAATAATATCGGTAAGTTTCTTTATTAACTATGAAATCATTCTCCACAGCTTGGAACAAAGAAATCTAACTCTGGAAACAGAAGTACTATCCATGCATGAGGAACTGGAGCAGGAAAGAAAGAAGTATACTATGGTAGAAATTAAAATGAGGAATGCAGAACGTGCAAAAGAGGACGCTGAGAAAAGAAACGACATGTTGCAGAAGGAAATGGAACAGTTTTTCTCAACTTTTGGTGACCTCACAGTGGAACCACGTAGGCCAGAGAGAGGGAACACAATATGGATTCAGTAAAGTGGGCCAAAGTATGTTGGACAGTGGGAAGCAGCTGTAGTATTTTCACATGGATAGTCTTCAGGTGGCTGGTCACCTGACCATGATTAGCACTCTATTTCTAGGTACCCTATAGGGAGGAGGCAAATAAAATGAATCAACATCATCCACAGTATCTGCCTAACAAAGTTGTTCTATTATTACATGATTCATACTGCTACTGTCAAGTGTTACAACTGGATATGTGTACATAGATTATAAAAAAAAGTGTTATGTTTAAAACAGAATTGTATTCCAAGAATAATAATAATGCAAGTATTGTATTTAAAACAGCAAATTGATATGTTGTTGCAGTCAAGCTTTATATGAAGTCATTATATATCCTTGCACTTAAAATGTAATACAATATTTTTGCGCATTGTGCTATCATTGGCTTATTTTGTATATTAATTGTCTCTATTCCCATGTTGATGGGGAATGGGAATTAAAAAAAAACAATATAGGATGATACTTGTGGCTTTTGATGTTTGTGCCAACCAACTTGCCTATGACCAAAAGAAAGTGTACAGAATTTTATAAAGCGTTGCCACAAGACTAGATATGTCTGGCTCTTTCTTTTTCTACAAAATTTGATTATTGTACGTTATTTAAAAAAAATGGTTTGTCATTGATTGGTAATGTTTACACTTAAGGATTGGTGAGACCTGCAAGAAATATTATTTTAGTAGATTTTTAAGAAACTAGAAAAGACAATATGTAGTAGAAAAGAGACCCATATGTTTTCTGTGAAGAGGGCTTTAGCAGAGTTCAAATCCTGTTAGTGGTACTACAAATTTTCTGGGTACTTCGCTTGTGCTTTTTAGGAGTTATTGGAAGGACTTGGTAAAGCCTAAATTCCTCTCCCCCAAGCCTGTGCTATTATCTAATGACACCTAATTGTAAGGCTGGTTTTAAAGTGTGTCCATTCATATAAAACTTTCACTGACTAATATGAAACTATGGGAGGTGGAACCTGTCAGCTTTGTTACATAGGAGAGTTGAAAGTAGTCTGAAAGTTATCTATTCCCTTGAAAAGACATATGCTGAAAATCTGCTTCAAACACATAGTTAAGATATTATCAAGCTATAAAGTTACACTTATTGTTAAAGATTTATCTCACCAGTGCATATATAATAATCATTTTACTGCCAATTACACACATTTTAGTGTTCAATATGCAACTCTATAATTGATTTAAAGGGGGTTTTCATTTGCTTTTTCAACAAACAACCAAAGTCCACCTTTTTTATGTCCTATTAATAAATAAAACTAACAGATAAAGTTATGGCTAATTCCTAGCAAAGGTTAGGTGTTAAACTTTGATAAAATGATGAACTAAAAATAAAATGGTATCCCAGAGCTTAACATTTTTCCCAATACCAAGTCCAGTTCCCACCCAAAGTTTTTCAACCTTTTTTAAACCACGGTACATTTTTTACAATAAAAAAATCATGTGGCACACCACAAATCAAAAATGTTACAAAATGACACTCTCTAGCTAATTCTCTTGTCTCCAGGAATAAACAAGGCAACTAGGCTACCTACTGCCACCCACTGACATGGAAGAGTATTACATTACTCTGCCAGTCACTACAGCACAGACACTCGGAAATGGTAATTGGATAATTTCCCTCGGTACACCTGAAGATCCCTCACGGCACACTGGTTGAAAATCACTGCTCTAAGTCGCTTTAGGTCCTACAGAAGTACATTAACAAAAAAAAAATGTGAACCCTTAGAAATTATCTATATTTCTACATGAAAGGTTAAAAAACTGTGGTCTTCTGTTAAGGGTGCATTTGTAGGTTTGTGGTGTGCTAACACACAAGGTAATTGGGTCTAAAGGAGTTTGGACTGTATACATAACAAATTGAATTATCAATTGTTTATGTGTGTGCCTAAAAGAATGTGGCGAAAGTTACCTTTGCAAGGAATAACCAATCACGTGCAAGGAAATGTAAACAAACACGATTATTGATTGCACATATTTGGACAGCAGAAAGCAAAAGTTTTACCTCATGCACCAAACTAGTTATCCCTAATTAGTTATCCCTTGCGAAGAGTTAACTCACTTTCTTTGGTCAACAACTCACATCTGTGATTTGTGTTGCCATAAAATGCAATGCAATTCAATATATATAAAATAAAAACAAATCATTGTATGAACACAGCTGACTTGAGCTAAACATTATTTTAGTATATAAAATTAGTATGATGAGGTGTGGGATTCATCTGCTCCACTTCTGCACAACAGGATAATAATCCAATTTATGGGAACCTTAGAGAAAAGTTTGCTGGATGTAAAAGGCATTAGGAAATTTTTTTTAAAAGTCTAGTCTGCAGATAGTTTACAGATAAAAGAAATATATATATATATATATATATCCCCCTAGAATTCAAGACAATAGCAGCACCAAGTGCACAGTAACCTACAATAGAGCCTCGTCCTAACTGTGAAACATGGTGGAGTGAATAAAAAAAATTGTGGATAGTGATTTCTCCCCAGTACCTGGATGGTTTCTAGTTCAAGAGAAATAATTGGGTAAGTTCAGAGTTGCATCAGAAAGTTTCACATCATCTATCAGTGATTTAGGATTCCAAATATGTTAAAAAAAAACAACATGAGTGGCTGAAGAAGAATGAATGAAAGCCAGAGCCTTATCTGTAATCCTAAAATTACTCAAAGCATCCTAATAAAGCAGTTTAGGCAAGGCCCTCTATTATATATATGAACCAAAACAGTTTTGTACACATGGTGAATGCTGTGCAGGCCTAGGCAGCAGTTAAAATGGAACTAAACCCACCTTTTGACCTGTTTATTGGACAGAATCTCAAATTAAATATGTTATGAAAATAATACATGTGCACCACCACATAGTAGTTAATAGCAGCTAAGACAGAGCCATCCTTGGACAATAAAAAGGTTTTGTTCCACTTTAAAGATTTTATTTGACTAACACTATTGGCCCTCAAAGAGGAATTTCCTCAATTGTAAGGCCAATACCAGTCAAAACATTTTTTGCAGTAGCATCTCTGTGCCACAGAAGAGTCATTCAGAGGTGCAGGGTATGATCAGTGGGCAGCAAAGAAGCATGGGAGATTAATCAAATTGCTACCTTCTGTCAGGGAAACTTTTTGGGATTTTGTATTCTTGACAGGATCACTTTCTATGCTGTTTAAGTCCTGATAGTAAAGCATTCTGATATTCTCTTTCTTTTCGGTCTAATACCCATCTCCTGGATTCCAAAATGACAGAAATTCTCCTTCATGGCGATAGAGATAGCAGGAAAAGAAATATAAAGCTTATAACCTTAAGTTAACAGAAATGTTTTCTGGGTGTGGGTTTTAAGGATTCATATTTCCTTTTATTAATGGCCATGATTGGTAAATAAAAATATGTAAAACAATGTCATAGGCTGTAGGGGCCTATTGATTTGTTTGCCCAATATTAGCTATCCTGCTAATGATTATGTATAACACATGCAAATGTTTAAAAAAGTAAAGCAGTACGAAGAAAAAGCATGGACATTACCCAACTAATAATATTCTTAGTATTATTATTAAACTGGACGCTGTACATTAAATAGGGGTTGCCAATGACAGACGAATACAGACAGTGACACAGGAGGAGAGGTCCTGAATAGTTCACAATCTAGGAGATTACCTTAAATCCATTTTCTTAACTCATTAAAGTTTAATCTGATTAGTTGAAGTGAACATTATTGTAACATCACTCTTTAGACATAAAATGTGCTAAAACACATGTACACAGTAAACATTTTCTATGTCAAAGAAAAAATTAGAAATGTTATTTGTGCTCTTCATTTTTGACAACATAACTGGAATTGGAAATTTATAAGCACATATATTTAAAATTCTTAACAGGTTTTGTTTCCTGTCAAAATTGGCATATAGCACTATTGTATTAGCACTAAAGTGGCATTTAGACACTCTATTCACTTGAAAGGTGTACCTGGCTGCCGTAGGTGGAGTATGTAGAGTATGCAAGCACATCTTTCACTGCTTGTGAATACATTACTTTTAAAATCATGGCAAAGGTGATCATTAAAATGTATATTTCAAATAATACTGATCTCCAGTCTTTCCTATGGGAACTGTAAGTATTAAAGTAACGATCTCCATAGGGCATAATAAAACGGCAACCCGGTCTGATCACCACTTTTTAAACATGATGGATAGTAGAAAACGTTCCAGCATATGTTAGGATTACTAGGTTACTTAGGAAATGCCAAATATTTGTAGAAAGGAGGATCTTCCCAGCTTTTCCTAATGGGGCAATGTGAAAGATGCAACTATTTAGGAAAACATAAAGGGACTTTTCTAGTAATCCTCTAGATCACCTTTTTAAAAGTAGGCCCCTAATTATATCCAGACAGTACTGTAAATTGTACATTTTTTTTGATTCCTCCTAAGAAATTGCAGAGCATTTCATAGTATGTGACCGTGCCTTGGTACCCCTTCACTTACAGCCTTTAAGCCTGCAAATTGAGATCTAAGGTTCTGCTGCCTCAAGAGATTTGATGATGTTCTTTTTCATGAACTCTTTAATGGGAAAGATTAACTTCAGGGGAACCATAGCTGATGCAGTCCTTTTTAACATAGCTTGCAGTGTTCAGTTCCTTTCTCACCTCTTTAAAGTAAATAGGATGCATTTACCAGTTTTACTATTTATTAATGGATTGTAGCACCTAAAAAGGTGCTACCAACCCCTTCTTGCATTGCACATTACTAATAATGTTTTTGCTGAATTAAAATAGGAAAATATATCCAAACTATACTTCCCAACTCATGGACACACCACACCTTACTGTGATTAGTTATAGGACGTTTTTTGGGTTGAGGTAAAGTTTGCCGGAAAAGGATACTTTCATCTATGGAAAAGTTTATCTTAAGTTTTAAATCATATCTATTTGTATTTTTTTTTTTTTTTTTTTAAAAAAAGCTAAATTCTTCCCATTGCACTATACTATAAACACCTTAAAGATTTGTACAATAGATTATATCATGCAAAGACAAGCAAATGATTGTGTTTATGGAGATCTTCAATCTGTATGACATGTACATCCGATATTGTTAATAAAATAAAGGTTTTATTTATAACTATACCAAACATTTGTATTGTGCTTGTGATGCGTGTTTGTATAAAGATTAATTTCCCAGCACATTGTATTTATATACACAACGCAATTCATAGTGATCAATGAAATTGATCATGTATGGGAATTAATTCAATCCCGGCACTGGCAGGGGGAGCTGGGAATGTAGGATATCCTTGCATGCAAAGCTCAGCTTTTTTGACCTTTTGTTTCCAAAAGAGGGAAATTTCCTTTATTTGAGGGATATTTGGGAGCTTTGTGCTATTTTAAAGCTCATAAAATGGACACAGTACATTCACTTTACAGAAATGATTGGCAGATCCACCTCATGGCAAAACAGGCCTGGTCTGGTCAATGCCAAAGCAATGTATAGCAATGTATGCCTGCTTCTAAGCATATTGTACATATCTACAATTTGTCAGTGGTTATGATTAGCAACTCCATTCTGTTGTTTTATGTGGTTAACACATTCCACATGCTATTGCACTTGGGTAACTATTTAGGGTAATAACAAAACTGATGGCAGTATTCAGCATATTCAGCATACATGCACACCAAACTATGCAGCAAAGGTAACATACAGGTGATTAGCTAGGTATCACCCTCTCTATTTGTGACTATTGCCCTAAGCACAAAGTTAAGGATCTTATATTTGTCCTTTATTTAAAGTCCATTTAAAACTGAATATCCACATAAAATGTATAAATCATATGTGTTTTATTGGAAAACATAATATGACCAAAGAAATTACCTGGACGTGGCTTTAAATACTTTAATCCTGCAGTGCTTGTACTGCAAATAAACTATGAGCTATTCATTTGGCTGCTTCCAAAGTTTAAATGTTTATTGAAATGCATTTTATTAGAAACATCTATATAATGAAGTTTTACAACAAAAAACAGTAACACGTTTTCAGTTCAAACATTTTCTTTTATTTTCAATCACATACATATAGTTTTATTCATATACAGTAATTTTAAAATATCGCGTGCCTTTTTGAGTTTTATTTACTTTTTTTATTACAAAAAAAAGAAAGGTCAGTTGTTATGTGTGCTGCACCTTGCACCTTTAGCTAAATATTGAAATGAATCTTTGCTGTAAAAAGTATCATTGTTTGAAACTACTAAAACTAAAAAAAAGAAAAGTCAGTTTGATACAATGCATTTTTTGGAGAGGATCGGCACAAATCTCATTCTCAAACCAGAATAAAATGATCCACAAACAGTACAAAATAAAGACCATTTGCTAATATTATCACAAATATAATTACACCAAGTCAGCAGTTTGAACCCCCCCTGAACAATTATGTTCCGCCACAAGATATGTTTTATTAGAGAATACATACAGTAGGCACTGCGAATAACCTGCATTGTCTACTTGAGGATACTATGCAGTTGCTAGAGCCATGCCCCAGACCTATTCATCAAGTGTACTGGCAGAAGGTCCTGATAGCTTCAAAGTATTGATAGTGTTTTACGCCAAAGCTTAGTATGATGCAGCAGATGTACAGCATACTCTTCATAGCTAGTTAGTGATCTTTTGAAATTTCTTTCAGTACAATTGTCATAAGGGAAGTTGTGTTGCTGGTATCTACTACTGTGACCTGAACACTTCAAACCATAGATGCATTATTGCAAACATATAGAAATGAGACATTTCAGATTATCCCAGGTGCAACATTTTATAGTGCTTAAAGGCTAAGTAAGCAGAATCCTTTATTGGTATTAAATTCTATCTAAATAATAATAAACAGGATTTATATAGTGCCAACATATTACGCAGTGCTGTACAATAAATAAATGAAAATCAATCTACTAAGTTCAGAACTGGACCTGAAAACAGCCAGTCTGAGTCTGGCAAAGGTATCACCCATTGTGTTACTGATGTAATGCATTTTTTTTCTTTTGCTTTCCACTTTCGTTGTGGAAATTTAAGAAAACTAACCATACACCACCTCCAAAGTTATCAGCATAATCAACTTGGTAACAAGGACCAGTCCCTCCACCATCTGGGATACTAACCTGAATGTCCTTCATCACTTGACTTATGGGATTGTAACCAGGCAGATGCCCATCTCTATATGCCTTTCACTGATGCTTAAAGATGGGAGTCCCTCCTAAAAAAACACTTGTGCCAAGATAAAAAAAGCAGATATCTTTGCACTTTTATAGGGAGAATAAAGCAACTTAATAGCCATTAACATCAACATTTCGCCACCACATCCACTTTAACTATCTCTTGCAGTACAAGAGGTATGGAATACCGATATATTTTAACACCATTGAGGTGGTGGTTTGGTGGCCTGACCAACCAATTGTGAAAGACATACAGTGGTGTCAGAATGGTGGTGATGGTAATTGTGGACTACATACATTGCCAGTGATGGTTTCTCCTATTTTGTTTTCTTAATTTATATACTTCTAAACAAAGTTTGCAGTTAGTTACTGAGCGAGCCTCTTTTTTTTTCAAGTGAATAATTTGATCAAGCATCTCATTGCACCAATCCTTTCCATCTGTAGACCACATATTAATTCTAAGGTAGCTGTTTCATGCACCATGAAGCTAAGCACATGTCTCATTGATTCATTGCCCATGGCTGAAAAATAGCAGCTTCCACCTGAGACATACCGGAATGTAATGTGATTACAGATTCTGATTTTAAAATGAGAACAGATTCTCTGTACAGGATAACACACTAATTCTTTAGCAAATGTCATGTATATTGCCATTTAAAGTTAAAGCAGAAATACCACAAATTTTGACAACTAAGAGGATGAAAACATTAGTCATGGTATTCTGGCTGTACATCACAACATAATAAATGGCACCCCCTTCATTATAATCCTCCTCAAGTAGAAAAATCACAAAAATACCCTCATAATATAGAGGTCATTTGTAATTTCAGGTATTGCCTTCACATTACTGGTGCTGGCTCAGGATTTTGTGAACATTTATAGAATTCAACAGAGTAAAACACAAACAGCTCAGAAAATATATTTACCAGAATATTTCTTATTGTCCAGTAAATATTTTATAGCACCAGAACACACTCAGAAGCATCTGAAAATATTCTTGTCTACTGTGACCAACATATTATGAAAGATTTGAAAGTTTTTTTTTTCCTACATCAAGATCACTTGCCATTCAAAAATATGTTTTGTTATAGCAGTAAAACGCTTGTTTTGTCTGCTATGCAAATCATTTCCACCAAACTGGAAAATTTTAAGAAATGTGCATGCATTTTCTTCTGATGTGTAAATTTTGTGTGTGCCATGGTAAAAGAGTGGGAAAATTGCATATTTTAGTAAAATACAGTTTTTAGCCTGCCCTCATAGCCCCTTAGACCTTGTTGGTTGGTTGGCTGCCACTGACAACTTTTAAGGATGCACATTGGCTATTATGCTTGGACCCTGTGTCTACTAGATATATATTTACCTTTCTTCACTTCTTGTTAAGTAGGAAAAATAGATAACTTTGACATGCTAGAACATGCACCTTTTACCTCTTATATTAGTAAACGTTTATCCCATGTATAGCCAGTGATAGATTAACACAGTAAGGCAATGCAGTATACTTTTATCTTCTTAACTGTCCCTGCCGAAACCCCTAAAGACCTAGTAGTAGGTATGGAGAGAGGGGGCACACTACCTCCCATAAAGACAGTGCTTGGTAAATAAGCAGTCCTTTCCCAGGCCTGAGAACTGTCACTTGATAGATGTTGGCTATTTCAAAGAATCTTTGGAGGTTCCATCAGTGCTCTGTTTGGGAGCTGCTAAGAAGGTTTGCTACAGCACCTTGTCTGGACATTACTCTTTACTAGCTTTACTTTTGAGACCATCCGTGAATTTTACTAACAAGTCGTTAATAAGCAATCATAATAGTTTGATGCTAATAAGTTGTAAATTGCAAAACAAGAAGCATGTGGTAGGGTGGTAACAAACAGTTTGGACAAATTTCTAACAATAATTTGTTGGCTTCTTTATTGTATTATATATATATATATATATATATATATATATATATACACACATCATTACCTGGACATGTTACGTAGTAGTTACATTTCCAGCTCTCACATAAATGAGTCTGTACCTGTCACATAAATTTAAATGATTCTGGTCTGCTGTGATTATAAAGTAAATACATGAATATAAATAGATTCAATTTTGTCACTGCTTCTATAATTGTTCTTTATTATGAAGAAAAGACTGATGATAAAAGAACTGATCACAACCAATATCACATCCAGATAAAAGGGAAACCGAAGGGGCAGAGCGCGCCTGATACATAATTGAGCTAACAAGTAGAAATTTAGCCACCTTTGCCTATTGTCATGTGAACATTTCCACATTTCCTTTCCAGCTTTAATTCAACAGTTAACTATGCCTGGGGGGAAGAAATGTAAAAAGGGATGAATGTGTGGGTTTTAGTAATTGCAATCCAGGCATCACGGTAACCCACTAGACTATATTTATTGTTATGCACTGTAGGCCTGTCCCTAGGCCTGAGCAGAATAGGCAAAAAGGGCATTTTGTTTGTAAAGCAAACATTATATATATATATATATATATATTTCGAATCATCAGCTGAAATAATCTCATATAGGCATATTCACCCATTTTCCTAGTAAGGAGTTTATACTAGCAGAGGGATTTGACTTCAACATCAAACGTTTTGTGCCCACAAGCCCCAGTGATAAACATATGTCCTTGGCACTATGAATTGTTGGTATTATTTTTTACTGGTTGCAGCAATTTGTATATTACTAAAAATCCGACTTGTCCTGTATGTATACCCAAGCATTGGCATTGAAATTTTGGCCTTTTTTTACTGTAAATAAAATAAATTATAACTTCTGAAGTGCTTCTAAATCCAATAGGCTGAGATGCTTTTTTTCTGTCCCTGCATAACCTTCTTTGTATAAAAGTAAACTAGACTAGAAGTGAACTTGATAAAAGTAAATTAGATTTTATGTCATGAATTATCTGTTTATCTGCAGTTTTGATTTGTAGACAGGCAGGACAGAGATTTTAGCGTCCAAAAAAACTAATTACACCTGATCTGATTTCTGAGCTTAAAATAGCTTGGAAGGAATTGTCAGGTACCTGAGGACTGGATTAATACTGGTATAACATATTTTCTTAAATAAATAAATGCAAACAAAATACATAATCAATAGGATACCAATAAATTAAGCACAAATGTAAGCTGTTTAATTTTAACATTAAAAAGAGGCTTTTTTTACATGATACAATGCTTAATATTAAACGTTTTTTTTCTCCATGTATACAGAGAGGTTGCTATTATATTTTGTAAATTGTAATTAGTATCCATGCAAAGTTACCATAAATACAACTATGTGTGATACAATGATATGAACAATAAAAATGATCAGTAAATGGTGAGATGCTAAATGTAAATAATGATTACTGGCCACAAGTCCCATTGTGCTGCATATTATCACAGAACCAAAATGTGTTATTTCACTGAGGAGTGTAGGAGAATGATATAGGATACAACAAAAACTGAAAGAGATGTGAGAATTAGTACACCCAGTTAATACAGTGTAATACAGCAAGAATTAGTACACTAATTAATACAGTGTAAATAAAGCAGTAAATGTTCAATTTGCAATACAATAAATCAAAGAGTTTTCACTTGTGGCAGGTGCTTATTACCTGTCATATGAACATAAAGGGGGAGGTGTGAACTGGGGAGCAGGGGGCTCCACCAAAACTGGTTCAAACTTGGATTAGGTAAAACTTCATATTGTGGTTTTGGAGTATGACTTCTCAAATGATTATGAAATAACAACTGTTTGTATATGTACCCATTTCATTTTGGCAGTAGCATTTTTTTCTCATATATATGTTAAATCTTTTGATACAATGATTTAAATCCATTTAAAGTATGATAGAATGATATTCGAAATGTAAACTATATGCAAAGTTATATGTTATTGTTTATGGTTTTGTTTAAAGGTGCGATATTCTGCCATCCCTCCCTTCTTTTAAAATGTTGGTGCTCTTTTTGATCTACGCTGGATATGGGGAAATCATGCTGATTTGGCCAGCAAATACTTTATTATATAAGTTTATTAGATCTTTGGAAATTGTTTAAAATTGATTTAACAATGTTTCCCATTAGATTCAATTCCTACCTTACTGGCCTGTCCTCCTACTCCCGATGAAGCAGAGAATTTTGTGAAACACGTAGAGAACAACTAGGGCTAGCTATTTTAATGCTGTATTATGAATTGGAAAATGAATAGTGAAATAATTGCTAGATAATATTGCCTTTTGTAATCTGTCATACTATATTCATATTCAAATGGTAATCTAACTAGAATGCTTTTTTTACTTGTTTACTTTTAATCACATTGTGTAAATGTCTTTAAAGACCCAAATATATGGTCTGTTTTGTTTGTAACTGTTAGTTTCAAAATAAAACATAATTTCCAAAAGGAAACCTTTGCTGCTATTGTAAAGGACATGCTTGCTAAATATCTACCTCACCCTTGGAACAACATAAAACATTACAAAGGCTAAAATTAAAAAATAAAACCGTGTATGGACATCTATGTTGCCTCAAAGGCACAGTTGAAATTATAAGGCTATTTTCTTTGGTTACCACTTTCCTAAAACAAAAAATAAACAAAAAATAAAATTAACATAATAATACATTCTGAGTTGTGTTTATAACTCATCAGAGGTTCTACTTTATCCACTGGTGTAACTCATCCTTTAAGGCATGTCACAAATGGCACTTTACTGCCCCTGTCAGACTAGCTTTTTTTGCTATATGTATGCTAAATCATAGTTGTCACACTTAATGCATATCAAGTTATTGGCTAAAAAGAAGGATAAACATTAAGCCTGAACATTGTTCACAATATTTATTATGACGACATAGATGCTTACGCTCATATGGCTGATACTGTACTTTCCACAACCATAAGACAACAAGATTCAGTTTCTCAACACAGTTATCTACTTGTTGGCAAATAATCACATCACAATTGTAATATCTCATATCAAGATTAGAGGTCTTGGAACAATAATTAGTTACTGCACTTTGCACATTTCTATTTAACTAATAAAAAACTGTGTGTGAGGTATGTCAGCTCAAAAGAGAATGCAAGACCCCCTGCCAGACACATTCATACCAATCATCAATGTTTTCCATGTAAAAGTGTGGTCTCAAAGACCAGTGCCTAAAAGTATGCTTCCTGAATTACCTTTTACAATTGTTTTATTTTACTGTATGTATGTATACTATACAACAAGAAAATGCGTGAAAAGACATGGAATGAAAAATGTGTTTTCCTAGATAGTCAGTCAAATAGAATATTTGTTATTAATGAATCCATTATATAGACTCATCACATTTTAGAACTGGTAGAAAAAAGGTATTAAAAAAACAAAAAAACAAACAAAACTCAGATTATAGCTCAGTGTTGGGATGAAGATTAAAACATGAGTCAGCATGGTTTAATGCCTGAATTTTTATTGGGGACTCATGACACAAAAATATATAATGTATCATTACTTCACAAACTTTCATTAGTTTACTATCTTGGTAATTTGTACCGTCTGGAATATTGCCTGTGAATATGATTTCCATCAATACGATTTAAAATCTATTGCCGCCTTAGTAAACTAGAACCTCAATAAACGGGTGATTTTCTAACATATTAAGAACAAAAACTTTTTCAGAACATGGTAACTGTTGGCTTATCATTTTTATAATTATAGTTTATAATAGCACCCCTGCCTTAGTTTGATATCTCAGATGACAATAATTCGACAATAATTCAAGTGAATATGTAAATATGAAAAAAGTAAATGAATGCAGCCACCACATCAAAAACTAGTAAGCTGCAATATATTACATTTTTGTTTTGTTTTTGGGTTTAGATAAAATAAAAAGCAATTTCAATCGTCTAACAACCTTGGGAAGAATGCTCAGTGTGTCTTTCCTATATATCTTCACAAACTATCCACTAAAGCTGCATACACAGGTGCAATCTTTTACGATCCATTCCAATGACTAAGCACTACACGATGCAAGAACGAGTGCTGTACATACTGCACCATTCACTCTATGCAGAGGGGAGGGGGAGAACGATGAAGCAGCACCCCGCTGGGCACTCTCCCCCTTCCCTTGTACTAGGATTGTTCGTCGTCCATCGTCCGTGGATCCGCCAGGACGGTCGTTTGGACGATGGCGCTGTACACACGCCAGATTCTCATCCGATATCGGCCCTGAGCCGATTATCGGGCATGAACCATTGGACGTGTGTACATAGCTTTAGTGGGAAGAATTCTTTGATTGTTATCCTTAGCTGTAATAAAGCAGCCTGGGAAATAGCCAGACAAATAAAAACTCACTGTTTTCCGAGTTCTGTTATCAGGCATTTTGATTGTTCTTTAGTTCATTGCTGATTGCTGCAATGACCCTGAGGAACTAATACCTGAACTCATACTTACAAGGCCTTTTGGCGCTTTAATTAGTAGTTCTGTGATCATTATTTTTGTAAAAGTCTAGTGAAACATTTATTGTCTCTAAAATACCTTTGAGTGATTGATTTTTATTTTTCAGAAGCAGGTCCACAAAATGCCAACATCTAACAAACACGTTAAGTCCATAAACAAGATAAGACTTCAAAGTATAATTCTCCTGAGGATTAAAACATAAAATACAATGATACATTTTGTCCCTGATGCATAATTTAAAGTAGTAACTTTTCGTCTGCAACCAAGAATTATACAATATTATTCATACCAGTTATCCAAACCTGTTTCTTTCTCATTTATTCTAAATAAATTCTTAAAGGGCATGTCCATTTTTTTCATTTAGCCACCCAGTACCCTTTTTTCATCATCAACAACTAGAGTCTGCTTTACATTATTTTGGATTTACAAAAACCTCCTAATGATGGCTGTTGTTTGCTATGGAAAGGGTAAATATGTGGATATATGGAGGATTTATTCTCTTTTTTCCATTCCATACAAAATAAACAGTACTTTATGCACATTGCTAGATTGTTCTTATTGTTGCTGGTAAAGATCACTAAAAAGTGTATCCAGCAACAATCATTGACCATCTGTAAAAGGCTTTAGACTTATCTCTGGCAGGCACACTAAGCCAAGGAGCATGACTTTGGTTGGAAGGGTCACAGTAGTAGATTACACCAGCATATGTCACAGAAATTCTAAAATTATGGTTTAATAGTTCCATACAGTTTATGGAAACAGGAAGGTGTGGGAAGCAACATAAAAAATGGAAATCCCCTTTAATGTAAAAATGGAAATAAAATTAATTCAGACTGCAGGCTCAATTCACAAAACTAACACAGCAGGACAAGGAATTTTACAGTTATTTTCATCTGAGCCCAATGAGAAAGAAATATGATAGTCAAGTGGCTAAAATGAAGATCCTTATTCTTGTGTGAAAGCTTAGTGAATTAAGGCTTACATATCTATAATAATAGAACAACTTTGTGTGCCACTATCAATAATGGTAAAGCAGCTGCCATACCTTATGCAAAAAAATATTCCAAATGGCATAGCAATAATTGCCATGCTGTTTGGGAGTTTACTGCAAAACCTACATCCTTCTTATTCCTGAACCTGATAAAGAAAACATTTCTCCAAAAACTAAAATTTACAGCTGTATACAAGACCTTTTTACTTTAACCACCGCTTTCATTCAGCACATCTGATCTGAAATAAAAAATATTGTGCATGTAAAAAAATAAATTGCTATTTGGAGTGTGAGGAGTGTCTGTGTTTCTGTATGATCCGTGTTATTCTGTCTACTGTACTTTGAGTCTTCATGCTCTTTTCTGCTAAAGATGCATTTTTGACATATGATACAAAGGTTCTGTTTGTTTATCACAATCTGACAAATGTATGAATTGAACATCTTACATACTAAGCATTATATTACAGCAATAATTTCTGTAGCTAACACAAAACAGGCCCTTTATTACTATATATACTGCTCTATGTAATAACTACTGTACAGTTGTGTTGCTTTTTATAATATTACATATATGCTTGCATGTATACAGTACATCTGATGTACAAGTGTGAAATTATCTACATCCATCTACTGGAAAGATGGAAGGCTCTTGAACAGATATTTAAACGATTCTGATGAAATAAAAGTACGTACAGTACACGCATACGTTCATATGGACACGCACACGTTTGAATGGCGACTGCACATTTTTGTCATGTCGTAATAAGAAAAGGTAATTGGAGCTTGCTGGTTTCACAGCCATTACAATGTATGCTAAGAGAATTTTTTGTTTGTTTGCTTGTTTGTGAAATAACCCATTTGTTTCTTGTAGTAAGCATAACCAGAAGACCAAAGCAGAGCAACTATAAGTTAAATATACATTTGAGCTTAGCTGCATGACATAACTCTTTAGGAGAAGCAGGTTAGAAGGGAAATATCTGACATTTCTACTTCCTTTCTTTCCTTTTCTTGCAAATATACAGATAAACTGAATAATTCCCAATCGCATCATCGTCGAAAGAAGGTGGGGTTTCTCAGGCAGGCGGCTAGTCACCTGCAACAACCAAGGGGTCCCGCAGAAGCTTCCAAGCTGCTGTCTGTGTCGGATGCCAGTGTCTGGTCAGTGGACATGGAGGAGATATCGTTGACAGATGAGGACGGAGGGAGGCTCTCGCTGCTGTTCACTGCTGCACCTGTGCTAAGAAAATGAACGGCAAAGCAAATGAACCTTAGTAAATTTACGCCAAATATCATCAATGTTAAAGTCATCACAATAGTCAACATGTGTGGCTAACAACCACTTGTTTCTTGTATATCATGGCATATACGGAAACTAGGCCAACATCTGCCAAAAATCAACTGCAATGAACATATTTTTACTGTATAGTGCTATTTAGTCAACCAGCAAACTAATCCACTCAGTAAACTGGTATGGGGATCCTCTGGTTAAATGGGACATCCTATGGGGATTATTATATGGGACTACCTGCTTCCCTGTGACATCATTGCACTACTACTTCTCAGACCCATAATCACTTTTGCTCTCATTTAAATCTGAAAGCTTTTAAATATGCTTAGTAAAATTGTACTCATTTACACATAAACAACAAATGTGATGGAATTTATGTAATAAATGTAATGAAAATCAATTTATTTTCTTAGGATGACAAAGCTCACTCATCCAACTGTATTCATGGAAAAGAAGCTTTGCCATACTAGGACAGGAAGCATATTAGCACTAATATAGGGGTAGGGGGACATTTAGTATGGGACATATTATAGGGCTAGGGGGACGTTTAGTAGGGGACATATTATAGGGCTAGGGGGACGTTTAGTAGGGGACATATTATAGGGCTAGGGGGACGTTTAGTAGGGGACATATTATGGGGTAAGGGGGACGTTTAGTAGGGGACATATTTTAGGGCTAGGAGGACGTTTAGTAGGGGACATATTATAGGGCTAGGGGGACGTTTAGTAGGGGACATATTATAGGGGTAGGGGGACGTTGAGTAGGGGACATATTATAGGGGTAGGGGGACGTTGAGTAGGGGACATATTATAGGGGTAGATATTATAGGGGTAGGGGGACGTTGAGTAGGGGACATATTATAGGGGTAGGGGGACGTTGAGTAGGGGACATATTATAGGGGTAGGGGGACGTTGGGTAGGGGACATATTATAGGGGTAGGGGGATGTTGAGTAGGGGACATATTATAGGGGTAGGGGGACGTTTAGTAGTTCACAGAAAAAAACTGGGCATGATAGCATTACATGATATTTCAGTTTAGTACTGGCAGACAGCATGACCCCAACCCAAATTCTATTTAACAGGAAGCAAAAAAGAAATTCTGTTTTATATACACTTTAAGTATGCAGATAAAAACTAGATAAAGATATATATACAGTACATTTTCATATATTCACGGACGCTAGCAGAAACAAATTCTGTAAAACTGGTGTATTGCTATGCTGCTCCTAAACAGAACAAAGACTAGACTGGTTTTAAGTAAATATAGGTTTAAGTGTGCAATAGAAAATAAGATTTATTTTACCTATAAAACTTATGTTACAAAAAAATGATGGGAAATGATAACCTTGCCTCAAAGCTTATAATATATTTGTACAACAACAATTGTACAATAAAATGTCAGATACATCACTTTGGTTTCAATGGAATAAAAAATGTAATAAAAGTATAGCTTTATCCGGTGGTATATATTTAGGACTAGAATTTAGAAAATGTAAAAAATAATAAGTATGCACATGCAAATATATTTAAGTCATTCTGGTTAAGATTTGAAAAGAAGTTAATTTTATATTTCACAGATCATTATATGCAAAAGTTACAGAATTTGGCATTATTCTCATAATTCACCCTTCAAGGCTGGACTGTGTTTTAGTACTTTCTTAATTTCACTACTAAAGTATGTATGGTATTTAACTGAAAATAAAGATTCTTGTGTGAAACAGGCATTTTTATTGGAAGTAAAATGATTAAAATACCAAAGGTACCGTATACACTTCTTTTTGCCCTCAAAAAGGCATTAGAAAAATGTTTTTCTATTTTTACTTGGGTCACTTTAGTAGATGGTGATGTGTCCTTATGTAAAATGTGTAACAAACCTTTTCCATTGGAAACAGGAGACATGTGTTTGTTACGTACTTACTTTTAATATGCAAAACATATGGTATCTATAAGAAGCATGGTATCTATACAGATTTAAACCAGTTTTCTAAAAGCTGCCATTACCCAGAAATAAAGTCATACAAACATCTTATATTTAACCTATGACAATAAAAAAGTTATTATTGTAAAAAATATATTATTTATAATATAAAAAAAATACCTAAAGCAACTGCTGCTAAAAGCAAAAACAGTTTTCATAACAGAAATAAATGATTATCATAGAATATTAAAACTCCCCATGGTAGTATCAAATAAAATATTCAAGAAGAATCCCTAGCCTAAAGAAAAAAAAAACATTTAAAAAAGTTGAACATAGCATTGTATAC
Organism: Pyxicephalus adspersus; assembly: GCF_032062135.1. NCBI lineage: Eukaryota > Metazoa > Chordata > Amphibia > Anura > Pyxicephalidae > Pyxicephalus > Pyxicephalus adspersus. The sequence continues at coordinate 82,609,184 of NC_092860.1, forward strand.
ATCTTGTATATAATTCTCAATGTGTCAAGGTGGTTTTCAGACCAAAATTAAATTGATTATTTTAAATCGGACCAATCTAATTCAGATCATCAAAAAAATGAAAAATGATCACTGAAGTTTTAGAAAATTGTCAGATTCCCTTTATTTCCAACAAAGTAGGCTTACCCTACCATATAGCAAAGTGCTAAGAGAAAAAACACATTTTAACACTGACTAAATCTTTGTTTTTGCTATAGTAGCATAAAGATCGGTAAAAACTACTTATTTATGGGATAGAAAAAACACATAATTCTGTAAAGCTTTTTTTAAAGTCATTATGAAAGCATGTTTTAATTGGTTATATTTGTATGCATGAATAACTCTAGAATGTAATTCACTGAACACAGTGGATAAGATACCACACAGAGCTCCAAACAAATAAAACACAGCATGCCATAATTCCTCTGGCCAAACATAAATGTAGTGTGAAATATAATTGGGAGTCTGCTGGAGAGACAAACCCTGCAAGTTAAGTGAGTAGGAGACAGCTCTTAGACTGAACAATGCTGCTGCTTTCCTCAAGTTATTTGCAATGCATGTAGACTGAAGTGCAAAAAAAAAATTCAAGGAACAAAAGACAAGTCTGTGCAAAAATTTACATTTTCTTATGTTTAGGCTTCTCAGTTGTGCTGACATTCGTGCCTTTGTATTTTACATAGAAGTTTTTTTGCTCTTTGGAAAATGAAATCCTTGGACGTATTGCAAACTGGATGAAAAGGACCCTATACAAATGTTGGGTGCTCAAGGTTGCATGCCTCTGTGGCTGTAGAAAATGCCAGGTAGCAATAAATTAAAATGTCCTTGGCAACGGTTTGAATGTTCAGCGATTCTTTTTTTATTAACATTTAAAAAAAACATTTATTCTGGGGCTAATGGAAGACAAGGACATTTAGCTTTTCTTTTTTGGAGGTAAATCTGGCTCCGATTTCACTGCCTATACACCCCAATGACTGATCTGTCCCACAACGCATACAAATGAGGCACTTCACATTTGGAATAAAAACACAAACAGTTTACCCGCAGATTTAGGGGTTCCAAGCGATTTTTAGATCCAAAACACACCATTTTATATATATTGTATATGTAGCGGTTAAAAGATACTTCAGCACAGAATATAACTATTGACTAAGTAAGCAAATAAATTCTAAATTTGATTTATATAAAACACAGTTACAGAGGGTTTTTTTTACTTCATATCATAACCTAGTTGCTTACTATCATTGGTACAGGAACAGGTTTTTGTTGTGCTGGTATGGTTACATTTTTAGGAATTCCATCCAAACGGTCTACAGCTGTTGAAGGGCAATACAGGGTCAAAAAAGAATAATGATATTCTTTTTTAAAACAAAACTTCAGCAGGGTATTGATTAAAACAGTGTTCTTAAGGTCAAAAGGTATAATAATGAAGCAGTGAATGTGAAATTAACCAAAAAAAAATTACTGCATGTTTATATTCCTAGTGCATGTATTTAAAATTTGTAGATAATTTACCTGCATGTTTGATAAATTTCACATTAGATGCCCTAAATGACCCATATGAGTTTTTTTTAAGTTAACTGACATATACTGATGCTGCAACATTTGGTATGGGAATGTAGGCTTCAATGGGCCTTAAAAGAAGGTTTGCCAAGTGTTGTCCTTTGTTTGGCTGCATTAGGAGGAAATCAGCATATCCAATAGAACTACTGCAAAAGCTCACCTATTTGTCCAGATCATGGAAGCAAGCCAATTAAAGAGTTGTTCATAGTAAGTACCAGTAGCTCAGGTACACCACTGATCTACCATTGTAGACACCACTGATCTACCATTGTAGACACCACTGTCTACCATTGTAGACACCACTGATCTACCATTGTAGACACCACTGTTCTACCATTGTAGACACCACTGTTCCACCATTGACAGTGTTGGGGCTAAAAAGTACCAGTATTTTGCAACATGTTCTCCTGCAAAAGACTAACCTGCCAAATAAAGAAAGTAAGCTCACAGAAGTCTTCTGCTAATTTCACTTTTTTGGGGGGTTTACATGTAGGAAAATAAAAGTAGTCCCTCTAATTAATTTAAGCATTATCTTGCCTTAAAATGGAGCTCCACCTTTAATATGTTGTTTTTGCACGACCCTTCCCTGTGTAAAATAATAAAACGTTTGCAAGCTTCCTTTACACACTAATGTTTGACTGCTGTCTCCAATCACCTTCTTGGTCCAGTAACAGCAGTCCACTTTAGATATAAAACTTGCCCATTTACTGTGAGCCTGTCCAGAAAACCAAGAAACCCCAAGGGAGGACATATCAAATATTTTGCAACATTTTCCAAATTTTCTTCACTCTGAAATTGCACACTTCGTTATTTTTAATAAAAGGAAATGGAAGAATTTTTTCTTGGGGTTGTAGAAAAATATAATTTTGTATCTTTATTTTAATCCTACATCTTTTTCTCCTGGTTTGCAATGCACAATCATGTTAAAACCTATACTCATGTTTACAAATATGCCCCCAGGGATAATGAATATTGACTGTCTAGTATGATGTAGGTGTATATAGGGCTTCACATTTGTTTCTTCTAGGTTTGCATTTATTTAGTGAAAATATATTTCTCTAATTCTCCAGACTGACATTGGCTCAATAGAGCAAATGAGAGAGCATGATGGATGTTCTGTGTCTCTGTACACACCGTGTTCCCAGCACCTGTTATGAAAAAGTAGCATATATGATTATATTGAGTGCTGTACAGTCATTTCAGATGAGATATTTGCAATGGTGCAGAACCTAGAGATTAGGTGTCCTCCTAAACCAAGTACACAGATACATTTTCACACTCATTGGGCCTGATTTATTAAAGCTCTCCAAGGCTGTAGAGGATACACTCTCATCAGTGAAGCTGGATGATCCAGCAAACCTGGAATGGATCTGGTCCAGGATTCAAAACATTTGCTAGCAAATAGTAAATGAATCAAATTACTTTGAATAAATCCATTCCTGGTTTGCTGGATTATCCAGCTTCACCGATTAAAGTGTATCTTCTCCAGCTTTGGAAAGCTTCAATAAATTAGGCCCATTGTGCTTTATCCTGATGTTTAATGTTATACATCATGAAATATAATGTAAAATATGCAATGTATATTGCTTTTTATTTTTTATAAATATTCTTTAGGTTAGGTTTGAGTACAAAAAGGGTACAGTACAGGTTCAAAAATCCGGCGACCTCAGGACCTGAGGTGTGCCAGATTTTCAAAAATTGTGGATACTTGAAGGTTATATATGCTGTATATTTTAAAATGAAAAAGCACTAAATGAAATGACACTAAAGGAAAAGCAAATAAAATTTTAATGTTCACCAAATAAATAAAACAGTTTTACAGAATTTTAGTTCAACTATGGAAAATAGTGTCTCTGAATCTTAATCATTACCGTACCCTCGAAAAGAAGCTAAATAGCAGATGGGCTGTCAGGATGATCATTATCTTGACTGACAGTAACAGAATCCTCAGCAGCAGGAACAGCTTCTTTTTATGGAGGAAAAGCAAGACTTAACAGCTAATTGTGGAGTACAGCACCATCAAAACATAAACGGTGCCTCAAGAAAACAGTGTAAATTTGAAAATGTGCTCCGAAATTTATGCCGGTAAAAAAAAAGGATCCAGATTATTGAAGGCCGTATTTTTGAATTTCAACTGTATTAAAATATTTTAACTTTTTGTCTTATCAAGGTAGATACTTAATACACATATCCAGCCAGTTGTGTATATAGTCATCCACCATAAATATAATCTGTATTCACTTTTATCACCCAATGATTTGCAAAAGAAAAAGAAATGCTTTGCATATGATTGGACGATTAACATAAACACAACTTCAATTTATTTACAAGGGAAAGTGAGCAATAACTTGAAAAATGCATATCCTCTTTAGTAAATCAACCTTACTAATATACTAGCTTGAACTGAAACCTACATAAACAGGCAAACTGTCACAATAAGAATTCACAATCTAAATATCCTCCTTTCTTTATCATTGCTCCTCAACTTCTTGTAATTCTTGTAATCCTTGTAATTCTATACATGAAGAAGCAAGGTATACATTAAGCCAATTAAGTTCCAACAATGTCACACTGGGACAAATGTGTTCAATATTGTTAATAGTGGCTAGTGATTGCCAGTTATATTGTTGGGGCAATAGTGACAGTTACTTTAGAAGATAAGTGACTCCCAGATTAAGGAATGTAAGAATAAACACTACATGGTACTTAAAACAGGGGACAGGGGAGTTCAGGATATGTGTTTTTACAGGTTTGCCTTAAGATAGTAAATGCTGAAACATTTGGAAATATGTGACTATTTACAAAGAGTACCTGAAGGAGAAGGTTGTCCTTTTACTACGCCATTTTTAGTTTTTTCTTCAAAGTTCATAACTTCCTTATAGATGAGCTCTACAAAATAAATGAACAAAATTAAGAAAGAGCCAATAGCTAGTTTTACAACTAAATTATCGGGCTGCATTATGTCTGCTAATATACAAAGCAAATTTTTATTAATAACTATGAGTATCATTTGCACATGTGTCTACTCTCATCGCAAATGTACTTTTTTTGCCCTAGTCTAAATTACAACATACAGTATTCTATTGGCATGGAGAACAACACAACGCTACTGTAACCCCTTTTCTACTTATCTTATGGTGCTTACCAGGTGTGATGCTCAGATATCCAAATATTTTGTACCTATAGTGTAATATGTACACATAATTATAATGAAACATATAATTCTATACACTATATCGAAAGGGATATAAAAATAAGTAGTATGGGGGCACTGCAGCAATACAATATATCTTTATGAATGTGATGGGCTGCAGTGTGGAGCAGAGGACACTAGGGGAGAGTAAAGTATATCAACAGAGGGGATATTTATACTCTCCATAGAAGTAGATCCTATTTAGTAAAATACTGCTACTATTGCGGGATTTTTAACCACAAGACACCAGGGATATTCAAGGTAGCTGAAAACTGACACACCCAACTATGTATGATGGTCTGATGGCCTTCACTAACCGGTGAAAATCCTTTATGAGTGCAATAGGAGCATATAGATATTACAATACCTTTCCATTCTTCAATTGTGTGTTCTCTTTCATCCAGCTGCTTGTCATAGATTTGAGGAGGGGGCTGTAAAGTGCAAAATAGAGGGAGTATGACTATTCCTGTTCAGTTTACATGATTTGAAAAAAACTGGATAAAACAATATTTAGTAGTTTACTGATTAAAGGAACATAAACTCTGACATGTAATATAATACTATATGAAAAACATAAAGAAGCAGTGTACACTTTACATACAGATTTTACATTTAGGATGACGTACTGGGGCTGATTTTCTAAAGAAGATAAGGATCTTAAACCAAAGAGATGTGTGAATATTCAGTTCAACTATCCAAAGCATGAAAAGCATCTCTACATTTACAAGAATCTGCTTTTCATAAGGTTGGTTAACTGAAGTAAATATTCTTACATTAATATACTGGCGATTTTAAAAATCAGCCCCATTATGTCCAGTACAGGCTAGAAGGTAGTGCTAAAATCAAAAAAATTATGCGCAGGAGTTACATCATCAGTGATTATCCATTGGTTAAAGTGGATTGCTTCGTTCTCAGAAGTCCGACATGGAACTGGTGTCGAAGATGGCTGCTTCCTCTGATGCGGCGATGACCGGTCCTGTATGGACCTCTATGGTAAAGTAGATGTGAAGAGTAAACTAAGTTCCTATTTTGTATAACAAACTCTTCAGCTGGAGCCATACACTCTGTCATTTCTAATGTTTCATTCTGTAACAACTGAATGTCTGGCTATATTACCATTGAAAGCAGCAATAGGAGTCTGTAGACAGTTTGGAACCATTGCTCAAAAGATTCAGTACAAGTCAAATAGTTTAAATGCTACTGCTACTTACCATGCCAATTGTATGATTACTTATACTACTAATATTAGTCACAGAAACAGTAGAAGATCATGAATATATTGTTTTAAATTATTGAAAAATAACAATTTAATTGTTAATACATTTTAATGTACCAAATTTATACAATGTTGCATACTGACATAATATAAAAGTATTTTTATGAATAGAAATTCTACAATAATTATAAATTAGGACTTTAGGTTTTTTATACATGTTTTTTTTCAGTGTTTATTATTTAAATACTTTCATTTTACTACAGTATATTATATAAAAAAAAACCTAAATCTGTATGGATTATCTATGCAGCATGCCCTGTACTCTGTAAAAGCTATAACAAAGCGTATTTTCTAAACTATTCAGAATTTAGATTGTTTTTTTTTTGTTTTTTAATAAGACATCATGTGGCCATGAAAAAAATAAGTTGTATCTGTAAGGGAGCGGACATATCAACTCCAAATCTTTGTAGCTGTATGAGGAAAATGATAGATGGATCAGTGTGAGCCTCACAAAAAAACCTTTAAATTTGTCTGCTCTTCTTTTTGGTTAGCATTACTTATGTCTGTTTATACAGAACAATGGTAAAACCTCTTAATAGCTATATTTTTAAGTTCTGGAAAAACTGGTGATGCTTGGAAGCAAAGAACCTCTGAATACAGGATCATAGGCTGTGACAATATGGTCTATACTTTATCTCCCTCAGCACCACTTTGTAATTTGAAAGCTTTGTACTCTACATGGGAGAAATAAAGGTCTTTCCTGTGTGATTACAGGCAATGGGAACTTGAATGAGTCATCAAACTGAAGAGTTATATAAGTGTAATAGAGGGTGCTTATCTTAGAATATATATCTTTATTTGGAGGAACGAAGAAGGGGAAAGTAACATTAGATATAAATGCACAAGATATATAAAGCTTCCTATAACATGTTTCTAACCACTTAGTTCACTGCTGATAAAATCACAGAAGCAAAAAAAATTCCCCTTACTTTTTTTCTGTAGGAATTTTTTTACAAAGAACTGGCAGCATTAACAATCTAGTACATGAAGAGAATGGAATATATTCCAGGTCCATTGGATTTAAATGGAACTAAATAATTCTCCATCAGAGAATAATTGGCAAATGTTATATTCACCTCCTAATAAATAGACTCCTATGTTCACAGAATCCATGTCCAAGATTCCGTTGATTCACTTTCTAAAAAGTAGACAGCCTCGATTACATTTTTTGATATTCTACAAATATGCTATTATAAATCCTAGAAACAAAACAATAACAATTGTATATGATTGTCTTGAGTCTAGCCAAGTCTGTCTTTGCAGTTCCTAAAGAAGCACTTATTCACTATAGAAAACAATATTATTTTACCATTATGTAAAGTCAACTAGTGCTTTTACTACTCTAAAGCAAAGATGATAACGAATAAACGTAATACAACTTATACATTTTCCTCTTTCAAAAATTATATTAAATACATTTTTATTTCTTTTATATTAAAATGTCTTACCGCCTCCACCTCTGCAGGATCATACCATACATTTATGTAAGGGTGCTGTAGTGCCTCATCAACCGATATTCTCTTAGCTGGATCTATGACAAGCATCTTTGATAAGAGGTCTCTTGCTTGACTGGCTGTATAAATGAAAGTGACAGCAAAATGTATATTAACTTCCCTAGTGGTTGAACTTGATGGACTTATTTTTTTTTAACCTGACTTACTGTACTGTATTGTGATACTGTACTGCAGACACATACAAAACAGTTGTATTACTATGCAGAAACATTTTTATATGTGGCAAAAAGTGTAACATTTTGTATATTTATGCATAAAAAATGAAATATATACAGAATAAATGAAATCTGGAATGTGGTAGAATAATAGATTCACATTGTGAATGTGCAGCCACAAATTTGCAGCAACTGAAATAGTACTCATGCCAATCTGAACCAAAATCCCTGAGGAATGTTTTCATCCCTAAGTTGAATCCATACCACAAAGAATTAAGATGGTTCTAAGGGCGAATGGGGGGGCAACTTACTGTTTAGTATTTGAGTGTTTGTAAGTGTAAAATAGCATGTATGTATCTGTGTTTAAATGTGTGATATTGTTTATATATGTATGTCATCTTACTCATATGGGCCTGATTTATTAAACCTCAGTGAAGCTGGGTGATTCAGCAAACCTGGAATGGATCTGGTCCAGGGTTCAAAACATTTGTTAGCAAATAGCAAATCACTTTGAAGAAATCCATTCAAGTTTGCTGTTTGCTGTCCTAGCATGTTGTTTTTTTGTACTGTTTTCCTAAAAAAAAAAAATTTGAGATACTAAAATATGACAACAATACATGAACCAATATTACTAGTCTTATTAATACTTTTAAGTGTTCATGAGTGATGAATGTAGTTACAAAGTCCAAATACCAGCATGTATAATTGATAGCCCTCAACTTTAATTGGTGGGTCTGAGGAGCTCGAACCCCATATTCTCACTGTTACTAGGACCTCAATTTCTGACAAATTATTCAGTGACCAATGGAAGCTGTGAATGGGAATCAGGATAAGAATTGATTGTAGCAAAACTTATAAAGCACACAGATATGCACAGTTGCATCTCTTGAACGTTAATGACTTTGAAGACTGTAATGTCTAATATGTCTAATATGATTTGAGTAAATCCTTTAATCCAAATCTAATCTGATCTGAAACTAATATAGTCCCAGTTTAAAGGTTACTAAAAGAGATTTAAGAATTGCAGTTACACTACAAAATTTCCTAGCAGTTATCCCTACTAGGGACCCTAATAAAACATACAATAGCAAATAAATATGGTATGGTAATATATGCATTGATCAAGTTTTCCTTAAATATTACAGAGATTTTTTAGAATACTGCAATTTTTTACCACCAACTTCCCCAGTTCCTTTGAAAATCTTGGGGCTCTATTCATAAAACAAGGACTCTGATATTCCTTCAAACATTCCTTCGTGGGTATCAATTACTGCCATTAAAACAAATGCACCTGGAAGATTCCCACAAAGAAATGTTTGAGGCAATGTCAGATTCCCTGTTTTATAAATAGAGCCCTAAATCTCATTCACAAAGCTCCTAACAATATCTAGAGGAACCTTAGTTGAAAAACATTGGTCTATGTAGCATGACTTGAAGAGCTGTAACACTTAAATTCCCCATGTGATATAGCAACCTAAACCTAATACCTGAATTTCTATAGACAGTCCACTCAATAAGCACAGCAGAAAATGTTGGTATGTGTGGGAAATCCATTTGTATTAATGACAATAAGCATACAATGCCAAAATTCATACAGTATATGATAATAGTGCAAAAAGCAATGGTGTGTTACTGCCCAGAACTTGTGATACAGGTTCCCCACAACATGGGTTGTACACTGAAGGGACCACTTGTATCAAAGGGAGTAATAAACCACCTGGTGTTAGATGTCATTGGAAGGTATATATGCTCGAAAGACTGCAATAAAACAAACTTGTTCACAGTCTTCTCTGTGAAGTACACTGACTTGGCATACATATTTTAGTGTATAATCCCAGCATAGCTGCCTGCCAGGAATTATTGTCTGGCATTCAAACAGCATCAGTGTCTGAGGATAGTGAACTAGCCCTTTGAGGAGCCCTTAACATCACAATGGTTTTTTTCATGGAATAAAACCTAGCTACTTGGGTGGTATATGGGTGGAATATGAGGAGCTCACGTTTGTGATTCATTTACTTGTTTGTTGCATAAAAAGAAATTTAGACAAGGCAAAATCATTAGGTTTTACAATAAAGCATATCTGCATAAACTTACTGTCATTTTCATAAATAAAAATTCTTCTAATAACATAATATTTGACTTACCTTTGAGTTTATTATGCTCTGAATCTGCTGGAAATAGAGAATCTGGGAAAAGTTTGGGGAATGTGAGGCCTGCGTATTTGGGTCGATTTTCCACATAATTTCGTACTGTTGGTTGAAGTTTTTTCATGAATTCTGGACATGGTGTTCCCAGTTGTTCTATCACTTTGTTCCACTGGTCGATATCTAAAAAATGAATGTCAAGGAAAAACCAAACTCCCCCTTCCAATATTTTATTCATTAAAGCCTTTACAACATTGTGTTTTTCATACCAAATGTGAGGGGGCTTTTTGAAGTTGGAACCAGGGAAATCTAGTGAGGGCAAACATATGCTGGTGAAGCACATTGTAGCAAGACGATAGCACGGCGTATTACATATTACTGAATCTTTCCATAGAAATTGAAAAGCAGATTATAATTAAAGACAACGTAATGTATTTGGGTCACTTTTAAAAGCTGCACCCATCACAAAGCCATGCATAGCCATCCTTGTTATTATGGCTGCCGAAATAGTTGTAGTTGGGTTTTATGATACCTGTTAAAAAGTCGAGGGGTAGGCTTTTTAAGTGATTTTAAGCAACACCAAGTCCTACTAAACTATAGTAAATATATATTTTTAAAAGACTAACCCTGGTTTTCCATCTAATGGGTATATAACAATAATATAGCATAGTTTTTGTTCCTGAAAATAAAACGTTTTTAAAAAGTGTGTAAATCAGATTTTGTTCAGATTTAGTTAGGCTGCTATGAAAAAAAAATAATGTGTACAGGATATCCACCATAGCTATATGATTGTTTTGGAATTTAATCTTACAATGCACGCATCCATGTTAAAATAGTCTGGCTCAAAGATGAGGCAAAATTATTATTATTCAAAAAAAATGAATTATGTTTGAAAGTCAGTAACTTCCTCAATACATCTACCTTATCAGCTTGAATGTCAACCCATTTAAAGGCACTGAAATATCATTTTTAAGTCTTTATGATACATACATGTGCCAGGTGGGATGTGCAAAGTGGACACAGTGGCAAAGGTCAGAAACGGGGGAACAAATTCTCAGGAAGCAGTAAAGAAGTTAGTGTAAAACCATGTTACACAAATTGGTAGACTAAATGCAGGAAAGGTGCTAATAGAAACTAACTACATAATGTGTATAACTTATATGTCAGTGTTTAAGACCTAACCTCTACTTATATTTTCTACTTTCAGAATGGAAAAAAGTAAAAACATATATCTGTCTCTAATAGGGAGCTTTTTACTAAACACCTGTACAAATGTGATGCATAAAGCAGAAATGGAAGGCATAGCAGTCACCGGAACAGGAAGTCCCAAATAAACACCATGTAAAATACTATTTGAAATCAAAATTTTTTATACTGAAAAATTCAACTATCTTGTTTTAATGCCTTAAAGGCTCTGAGTCACTGAATAGCACCATCCATGAGTAGGTATACAAGACTGAACTATTCCCTGAAGAAGCAGTAGTAGGATACAGAGATATTTTTATGCTATTATGCAATGTGGTGAGCTGTGCTTAGCAGGCTTAATGAAATGCATGACACGTTGCATGTAATACTACTGGAAAACTGAATAATGTTTCATTGGGAAGAAATTACACATAGTAGGATACTATTAATTGTTCCTGGCTGTGACACACATATATAACTATAGGATCTTACATTAATCTTATCTTGTTAAACTGTTACTTGTGGTGGGCCTGTCCAATGGCTAGTGGGACTTCTCACCCATGAAAACAATGATACCTTAAAGCAATATATAAAGAGAGCTGGTATTGACCAGTAAACCGTGCTTTTACTATTTATTTCCTAAATAATAATATCTGACAAGTTTCCAAAACCTAAAGTGACCCCCTATAAGGTTTTAAGCGGTATTTTAACAACCACACTATAAAAAGGATATTGGGTTTCCATGTACATTGTTTGTACACTGTATGTAGGATAACTTATTTAAAAACCATCGATGTAGTAGTAGCATTACTACTATAATTTAACCTCTTTGTCCTTACTCTCACTCGGTAAGGCCTGGACAAAGCAGTGTAATCATCACACGTTAATATATAGTATTCATGTGTTGCAACTTAAAGCATTTTAATTTCAGCTGAATTTTACAAATTATTTTAATTTTAAAGTATATTTCTTTTTATAAATGTTCATTGGTGGTGCTCATAACGTAACTGCTTAATATTTCATGGCATTCTAACATATCCAAATTCATTAAATTGTCTCTGTTATTCCTGAGAGAATAAGAGATAACTATATATATTTTCTTCAGGGCAAATCCTAAGGTGTGAAAGATTTCTCTAATAACAATGAATAAAAAAGGGCAGATTATAATAGCTTTAATAGCTCATAGTCATAAAACATTTATGCCTTTGAAAAAAACAGAAACATAAGACATATGAAGACATTTAACTATCATTTTCAGGTCTTAAAACACATACTAGAGCAGCATCATAAAAATGGTCACAAATAAAATAAATCCTGAAACTATGGAGTCTATTTCTAAACATTTCCCCCCTAACTTTTTCCCAGAATTTACATATATCTTATATTGGTTTATTTGGACAAATATATGAAACATGGTTACAGGTGATTCACAAATTCTCAAAATGAATCCACTGTGACAGAAGTGTGTACATTCTGGAAAATTTAGGTGAATCTTGGGTGAAAATCTTATGTTTACTGGCTAGCAAAAAGGAATTAAATCCAGTTTCTAACATTATAACAAAAAATATTTGGTGCTAATTTTCCTGGGATCCTCTATAACTTTAATGATCCAGAGAGTAAAACAGAATTGGTGGGGTGTTAGCTGCATACCTACCTCACCCCCTTACTAGTGAACTAGTCTCAGAGGTCCTTGGGGAAGTAATTCCCTGGTGCTCCCTGTTACATTAGTACTTAAAAAAACAATACTCTGTATTAGTTCAAATATAGTAAAGAGAGGGAATTCATTTAAAATATATTTGTAGGAATAATATAAGCTTTTCTAATGACTGTTAGCTGTTAAAAACACAGCTTAACAACTATGAACATTAACTTTCATATGCAGATTTACCGGTTCTTAAATATATCCCCCTAATTACTGTATTTAATAACTTATAAACAATCTCAAAGAAAGATTTGTTTTCTTTATAAATACATTGTTATTTATTTTAGGCAAAGTGTTAATTAAATAATAGCTTTTAGCTATAAATTGTGTGCTAAAATTACATTAAAATGGAAAATTAAAAAAACTGGAGTCTTTATTAGGCTTCAACCATCTATCTCAAACAATATTTTGAAACTATACCAGCTGGGCATTTTTATACTTAACTTAAAATATACCTGTGTTTTGCTCATTTAGGGCAAAGCAACTAGTTTATCCCTCACTCACATTCATTGACAAGAAAATACTCCGTACTTACAGGTATAGCTGAGTGTGTCAATCCATCTGACACACTCCATGTTACAGACATGCCTGTAAAATCTATGATTCACAGCCTATTCAGAATATTTCTTTCCCTTCATGCAAAAAAAAAAAAAAATGAGTGTTGGCGAAGAATAAAGAAGGTAAATAAACATAAAACCTAACTTGTGCTTTAAACAGTGTGTGCAAAACACAGGTTTACTTTAAAGCAAACAGCAAATTACTAACTTTAGTACATTCTGATTCAATATTTACCACTCCTGAGCCACATTTAACTCATTGTAGAAAAAACCTAAAAGTACTATCAGCACCATAGACACTTAAAGTACTATTCCCACTATGCTGATAATCAAATGAATAGTACATTTAAATTAATTTAATTGTTATATACATCTCCTAAATGATGAATCAAGAAGCAGCAAAAAAAATGTCTCATATTACAATATTGTCAAACACTGCCTGTTTTTTTAGAACAAGTCAATTAATATATACACAATGCATTACCCTATTTTAATCCAAATACTTTGTTAACAGTATCTAACAGTATAAAAGTAAAACTATTCTGCGTATAGACGTGACTTTGATGTTAGATTGCTATGAAGGTGTATACTGAATTAAACAAGTAAGCCAACTCTTACTTGAAATCTCATACATTCCTAGGAAAATTGTGTTCTACAATGTGAACAGAAGATGGAGCTCTTAGTATTCAAGTGGACATCCTCTGTAGACAAATGCATGTGGGTGGAAGTGGTTGCCAAGGCACTCATGAATAGAATAAGATATTAACCTTGAGCACTGAAATTCTAATGATGAACTGCAGTACTTGAGCAGCAGTCTATAGCTTGTAGAGGACATTAGTTAGCAGATTAAGGTACACCTGCAGGTCTAAAATCCTCTGTCTTTATAAAAGGGATTCATTTTCCCTCTGAAAAACAGATCCATTAAACAGCTTGAGACTTCAGGTGGGTTCTAAAACTGAAAAATAGGCATAAATATATTTTAGGATGGAAAAAAGGGCTCAATAAAATGCAAAAAATCTGTATTTAAGCAAGGACTGGCATTGGTAATCCAAAATAATATCTATATACACAAACATCTGAGTCTATCTCTAGGAAGTTTGACCAATGTGTTTTAAATAATTAATTAATTTTATAATCGTTGAGGCACAAGCTTGTCTGGTTTTGGTTTCTAAAAACTATTTTTTTTTAACATGAGTCTGGTGTGTAGCTCCGAAACATAAGAATACCACTACTAAGTAAATATAATTCTAGCTTTTGCACCGGCACTCATATAAAATCTTGTATGCAGTGAAGGCCTATACTAGAAAGACACATACCAGACAACAGAATCTTGGAGGACAATAACACTTGACATCACAGATATTTAACAAGATAGGGTGGAATGTTTACTGGCAGACCTAGAAATGGTCTTGGTATTAAATAATTTATTAAAATACTATAATGAAGAAAGCCTGAATTTCAATCTATTTATTTTTTTCTCTGTACTTGCCCCATGCATTGTACTGTCTGTATGCTCCTCCCATCCCCTTTTTCTCAAAATTATTTCTCAAGCCTTGCTTTTTCTCTCTCCCTTACTCTTTCTATGCATTTATTGTACATTTCCTTTGGATATTTTAAAAAAGGCCTTCCCATTGACTTCCAGATGGGACAACATTGGACTTCCTTTGTGTTTTATTCCTGAAAAACTTTCTGGATTGCAGTTTATCCATTTGCCCCGGTTTGGGTGGTAAGAACCCTCATTTGTTAAAACCTACTTTATAGGACTGTTTCAATCTCACATTCCACCTGCATGCACTTTCAAACCTTCCACACATGCCGGCACTTAAACCTGATAAAGATTGCCAAAAAGTACCGGGATTTTGATTGTGCCTCTCCGAGAGATAAAGAGGGATAAAAAGGGGATAATGAAGTGTCTAGCACAGACTCCGGGTATAGGCTTGTGGACACAGATGATCTATCCACGTACTAGGTATCCAATTTAAATTGTTGGGAATCTGCTGAAAAGACATTTGAAGGCAGTTTAGACGAGCATGTACAGATGCTTACTACAGGTGTGCTGAAATACCTGAAAACTGCTCTAGCAGGGGTTTTCTAACATTGCTGTTGTATTGCACAGAAACTTTACTGTAACTAGAGGAGTTTAGGAAAACGTTAGATAACTGCAAAACCATCCATGTGAATAAGCCTCTAATTTCAGTTCTATATTTCCTTATAGCTTTCCAAAACTAAAAAGACACAGTGAATGTTGTAAAAATAGAACCAGCTCAACCTGACCTATCTGCTGTGAAGATAGACAAACATGTTTTTCAATGCCAGCAGACACAGCTATCCATTATCCGTAGACTACTACTGTGTCAAATCAGCAAGCAGTCATTGAAGATTGCTTCAGGCTCCACGTTTATCAATAGGGAGCACTGGCGATGTAAGTATAGGGGAATTAGCTGGGGCATACCAGGCCAAAGAAGCCTCCAGGGTTGATTTTCTGAAACCGAAGCACAGATTGCTACATAGAATGCAGCAGACTAAATATAAATCCACATTTTTTTTTGTCACTACAACATATAAAGTGTGCCTACATGTGGTAGGCACAGAGTCTCTCAAATTTTAAACACTAGGCAAGTATAAAAAAAAACACAAGTTAATGTAGTTTTAAATTTATGTGATGAGTACAGTATGCTTCTTTTCACCATGCAAACTGCTCCTTTATGTGTATATTGACTATGTATCTAGAGGTTAGCCTGCGGTTTAGTTTTACGTCTGGTACTTTAGTTTTTGTAGAACAAGAAATAATTTGTTTAGATAGATATGTAAAGTGACATTGGCCCAGGTTATTTTTTCTTTATGCTATAAGTAAACCTAAGCAGAGTAAAGAATAGTTGCTTGGAAATGTACTAAGGTGAATTTGTGCCAAGAAAAACCTGAAAATGTATTTGTGTGATTTTGTGTGTATGTATATCTATACATTTCTTTAGTTCTGTATTACTTTACAAGAGGAGCCAAAGGTTTCAAATAAGTATATGATAGCCCAGAACAGCTATAGATATCTTCTATTCTTTTAACCCCGGACATGGACTTCCAAAGCACATCACTGCTTAAAACTGACACTAAGTATAAACATTTGTAATCATTTCAAAATGTTCCACTCTAGACTTCTTATGTATTTTATTCTAATTTTGAGTGTGGAAAGTTCATCAACACCTGTACTAAGCAAAGCAATGGAGGCAGCTTTCCAAACTTCACTTTGCAATAAATGTTCTAAATAAAAGGAAGTGGACACTCTCCAACCACCTGGACCTTCAATCATCCTTTATGGGCTCTGTTGTAGAGTTGTAATTAAGCCAATCCTTGTATAAAACTCATCATAGGGAGTTTAAAGTGGTCCCTTCATTGGCTTGTATAATTTTGGTTACACATTTAGACAGGGATAATGGGGCTAGTATTAAAATTTCCCTTAACAAAATACACCTAATATATGCTATATGTACAGTGGGGCAATATAATGGTCGTGTGATCAGCACAATGCCCAGAGTGAAGAATGAGGTGAGTGGAGTCCGGTGACTGGCAGAATGCAGAAAGTGGGGCTGATTGTAATTATATTAAAAATGTAACTTAAAGGCATTTGGGAAAGCTGAGGCTGTTTTTGCATTTTTTTTTTTTCTTTACCTGTGGCTCTGAAGTGTATCTCATCAGCACTACAAATGTTCCAAAACTAAAAAAGTTACTTTCTGGTTTGGGGAGTATATAACATGACCAGAGAATGTTATTCAGCTGTAAAATACCTGAAAACACACGACATGCAGCTCCTTTGGAGCTTCCCTCTCATCAACACTTACAGGAAAACAAAATTGGTAACACAATGAAGATTGTGTCCCGAAGAAACTGCTATGTTTTGGGGCCTTAAGTGAACAGCACAATAGAAAACCTCAGTGATGTTCGTCAATATGAGAAGATACTCTAACTTTAAAATCACAAAACATCCATCATACCACTAGAATGACCTCTGCATTAGGTAGACTCTATCTAACAGACATGAAAAATAATACACAGACAATCACTCAATTACAGTGTTCCCAAAGATTCTTCAGATCTGTTCTAGTTACAGCACAAATGGAGCAGCTGGTAGTCAGCGGTACATGGAATTTAGGAAGGATACGATCAGTGCCAGGAAACAACACAGCACCTTTAATCATTTCTCCCATGATGCAACCCACTGACCACATGTCAACTGAAAACAAATAAGAAATAATGAAATGAAGAATCAGGAACAAGGCTACAAAACAATGCACATACAATATGAGAAAAAAGCAACAAAGGAATGAAGTGTTTTGGCTACATGACATTTTAAATTAATATTAAGATTTGTAAGTTGTTTTTATTGTTTTAGTTTAAATTATGTTTTTGTTTAAAATATTTCCTATTAGGTTGATCAATACTGACTTAAGAAAACAGGTTTTAACCGTTTTCTAGAATCTTGTTTTTCTTGTTTAGGAAAAATAGGAAATAGGGGTTGCTTCTCTTAGGTGAAGGCCTTAGCATAGTTTCTAGCCTCAAACCTTTTTAACATGGGGGAATATTTAAAATAACCTATTATTAACTTAAACTTAGAACTAACTTAAAATATGTCTTAGGGAACCGCTGTCAATATGGATTATGAACCCAAACCCTGGTACATTGCCTGGTGGTCAGTTGGATGAACGTCTCCTAAAATTCTTAGCCATTGGGAAGGTTGCCACCCTTACAGATAGCCAAATACATAATTGGTGTAGGTGAAACAAAGTGCACATTGCTCAGTGAACCCCTAGCAACCTCCTGAGGAACCCTAGTTGAGAATCACTGTTCTAAGCTATGTTAGTTTCCAAGAACCTAAAAACCTGAAAAGCTCTGTAGCCCAGTTATTAGGGCAAGAGGGCATAGATAACCTTTAGCAGTACAATCACACTAATAAAAACACTAACATTACCTAAAAAGAGAAATCCATCACTATACAGATGGAACAAAATGGTCCCTGTGGTGAAAGCTTCACAAGCTTTATAGTAAAATTATTGCCCAATGCTCCAATTGCATGCTATTAAATATCATTGTATTGCATCTGTTGGTGATTTGTGATAGACTGCTAAAGTTGAAAACCACTGTTTAAATAGCATTCCTATGGTAAATCTTATATTGATGATCATCTATACTCAGTGGCTCTTCACAGTGGCAAATTCATCAGGCTGTTTATTTTTAAAAATCTTGGTTTAGTAAGCCGTCCGATATAATTACATTTGCAGTATTGTTTCTATTGACTTTACAGATCCTATATAAATTTAAGTGAGAAAAGCTGAGATAGTTCATAACCGTGAGCATACTGGTAATGGGTAATGATTCATCATGCTGTGTCTACAAGGCTCAGAAAGATGTTGTGTGCAGAATGCAATTTCCATTTATTTCCGCTAATACTGAAGATAGCTACATAAGTTCTGATGCTTATCATAACCGAATTGAAATTAAATCTTGCGGAGCTGCTCCTTCTTCATATATAGAGACCTAATGCACACTGATGCTCTGTAACTGCTAAAAGTTATTATTAGGTTATTATTTATTAGGTTTGCATTTATAGTAATTACTAAAGTAAAAAAAAAAAAAAAACATTTTGTCTTCAATGATTTAGTGGACTGTACATATTTACTAAACTATTAGAAGTTTTTTACTCTGCAAAATAAATGTGATATCAGGTTAGGGGAACATTTTCCTGATGTATCATTGGGTATCACCTTAAAGCGGACTTATCACCACAAAGAGTATAACTTTACTATCTATCAGTTTAGGTAACTAATATTTGTTCAGGGGCTTTGAAGTAGCTCAGAAAGTCAGGAGAGTTTTGTGTTTCCTTGACTATACTATATTGATGGAAACTACAGGCTTTACTGATTATTCTTTTTTTTTACATAGAATTTTTTTACATAGAATTCCCCATGTTCCCATGGGGCCCCCTTAACCCCAATTTGGTAAGGATACTTTAAATAACTTAAAATTTTGCATCTGCTTTAACGTGGGTTTTCCTGACTACCCCAACTTTGATTTACAAAAAAACCTACATGCTCTAAAATTGTGTGTGTGTGTGACATGTTCCCATAAGTTACCTGACACCCTTCCCTGACAACGTTCAAGGGCTTTCCAACTGACTTGAAAAGGTGGAAGTTTTTTCAAATACACTCAAAACTGTTATAGAATGTGTCTACCAATATGCAGGTTGGACCCTTGGAAGTGTAGTAAGAGCTTCAGTGCCCAGTTTTGTGTTTTATTTCAGCACAAGTTTACTATTTTGGGGGCACTTGGGTTGACAGTTTATTTACTAAACAAATATAGGTTGTTCACCTTGAACGGGATTATTTACTTACCTTGGTGAAAAAAAGTGATGATCTGCTTACTTCTGGTCATGTGCAAGCAAAAATCCTCTGTTTTTAGATTTTTTTTAGATTTTAGATTTAATTTTTTTGGCATGTGATTGGGTATTCTTCTTGGGCAAAGTGAATTTTTTACTATACTCAGTAAGTTAAGTGAGTTTTCCCTTGCAAGATGATATTTCACCTTGCTAAATGAACAGCCTAATTGTATTTAGTAAATCAATCCCACTGTTTGTACATGTTCCAGTTTACATAGTAAAAAGTTTCCCCTCATCCTATATTGACAGAAGAGGAATATCTGGAAATGTGCAAAGTCAAAACATTTTTTTTCATGTCCCAAGGGTGGCACTTACGTTTTAATTAAAAAGCGTGAGTGAGATGGTGAATACAAACTTGTACTTGCTGTCCATGACAACCAATAAAATGTATTGTTTAAAATTTCCAGAGCTAAAACTTTATTATACTTATATTTTTAACTTATAAAATACAATCATAGCCACAGTGTGATTTTATTCTAAAACAAAAAAGGTTGATTTGGCAGCAGCAATATTCTATTCACAAAGCATTGATTAACCAATAAGTTGTGAATATTACTCACATCCACAAAATGTATTTCCCATAGAAGTAGATGAATACTGAGAACTTTACAACGTGGAATCAATATTCATGATCCAAAATCTCCCACAAGACGCAGAAATGTTCAGATTTAGGCATTGTTTAGCTCTAATTTTTAACACTGTTAGTTATATCATTAAAAAAACATAGTGTGTAATAAAGAGATTTGGGAACATTGTGGAAGTCAATCATTTTAAACTGGTATGTTTGATTATACTAATAATTATAATCTAGTGACTAGAAAAGGTCTAAGAAGTGGAATATGTAAGTTTATTACACCAACAATGAACATTTAAATGTTCCTTAAAAATCACATTCAGAAAACAGAGATACAAAACATAGTTTATTGGTAATGTCTACCCCAAACTCATTTTTTAGCACTTGTTTTGCTGACACTCTAATTTATTTCTCCTGAACACCAGCATGATTTTCCTTCTAATTTCCTAATTCCTTTAACATTGGTTCTAATGTGTGGTTTAACTTTAGACCTAGTAAAGGACTGATTCTCCCCCTTCCCATGTACAGGTAATAGAGAAGAGTGTCTAATATATCTCTCTGAAATTTCCAAGGCGAGTTGTCTTGAATATTTCTTAAGACAGATAAGTATGGTGGGTGCTTCAAACTGTTGTCCTTTATTTAAAACTAAATAAAAATCTTTGGATCAATGTAACCTTCAATGATACTAATGACCTAATAAATATGTAACTGATGGGGGTAAGTAACGTTTTTTGTTTTGACTATAGCAGCCAAGTACAGTTCACAAACTTTGTTTCAGAGCAAGTTGGATAGCAAAATGAAACTATATCCTGAACACTATAAACAATTTATTTTTTTATGTCCACTTTTCATTAGGGCTCCTTGAATCTACAGTTTTGAAGCAATGGGGCACATATCTACAGCAATGCAATGGTGAGCTGTGGCCCTATTTACCAATTAGGATTCTACCTATCGCAATTATGAACCACAGACATCTACATTTTTCAGTAGGAAAAAAAACACTGTTCTAGCCTACCAATTTTGTTTTAAAAAATAGCCTTTTTGTTTACCTAAGGATAATCTGAGCAATCACAACTCAAAATGTCTTACAGGTCATTAGCATTTCTAAAACAAAAAATACATGACAACCTATTTTGCATTACATGCTTTACAGTTTAAAATGAAATAGAAATTGGAATGTCTTGATGATGGTTAAATTATAGCATTAAAAGGAAAACAAGATGAGAGAAACGGCCTTACAATTTCAGAGTGGAATTTAGAATCAAATGCAAAATAGAACACAAAGCTAAGCCAAGCTGCAAACATCAATGTGAATAACAAAATATAGAATCAGCAAAGCCATGAGGCCTCCAAAATATGGCATTACTTTTACTGCTGTTATCAAAGTTTTAATTTTGCAATGGGAATTTGCAAGCATGTCAAAAATAAAACCAATACAAAAACGAAGGACCACCCAAAGTAAAAGAAGCAGTGAATGTAGAGGTGTAATGAGACCTGGAAAGATTAACATTAGGTGTAATTCTATAGACTGGTGAGTTTTTGTTTCCTTTAGGTAATTAGCTACTAAGACTTATACATACCTTCCAACCTAGCGCTCTTTGACTGTGACTATTACAGGAAAACTAATGAAGCTAGAAGGCTGTAGAATGATTGAGACTCTGAGAATGAACAGTGGAAATGCTTTCTGAAACCTGCTGAAGAAGAAAATGTTAGAAAGTAACACTATTCATCTAGTACACACTCACTATAAAAGATGTACAGCCGAGTCACTCTCTAGTTGCAAAGCCATTCAAATTTCAAAATTCACACTCCCTAAGAGTGCAAATGTTTTCTTTATAAAAAAGGGAGTCTCATGATTGTATTACTCAAGAAAGGAATGTTATGGTAATTTAACAGCATACTGAGCCCAGGGAGCCCCTGTACCAGCAAAGCCAAATACTGAATCAATACATATACTATGGAAAAACACAATAACATGTGTTACATTTACTAACTTACAGCCAGAGGTTAGAAAAATAATGTCATTACTGACAGATAAAAAATACATAAGCCTGTTAATACTGCTGTATGCTGGGCTTATTCAACCAGTACATCATGTTTGGGAGAAACCACTGCTGTCCCACTAACTAGGTAGGTGACATTTAAGGTTAATGCACAATATTTACCACTTAGTAAAGTGTTAAGAGTTTTATATAAACAAGAGAAGTTATACACATATATGTCAATGTTATTAGTGCGGAGGTAATAGTTACTGGGACTGTTATGTGTCAAAGTGTTTGTAAAGTCAAAACATTTCTTTTTAGCTTTGGAGAGAATAAAGCTCTTTATTTTAGGATTTCAACTAGTGTTCTCCATATAAAGCAATAAAACCTTAAGAGGTCTTCCCCGCCCTATCCAAAACACAAAAAATGTTTTGCCTTTACATATACTTTAGGACAATTAGTACATCATAAGAAATAAGGATAAGAAATGATGGTTTGAAGATGTCAGTGAAATTCTACATTTGTACATTTGCACCAACAAAATGTGTTAAATAGTTGTAGGGTTAGTATAAAAGGTGTTAAAATGAAATTATAATCTCTCCCTACTTTTACATTTTAAATTAAAGTAAAAAGTACTCCTTTCTCTCTCTATGGCCCATATTTATGTTTTTCATTTTACCCTGCAATACAGATGGAAGCAAATAACAGGAAACTGGAAGCCAGTGACTAAAAAGTTGTAGTCATCTAGTTCCATCTCATATGATAGGTTCTATTTTGTGCAGAAGGCAGCAGCTGATTGACTCTTAAAAAAGGTAATCGTTCTGAGACATCAGTGTCACAAGCTGAAACCACAGCATTGTGGAATCTCAATGTTTTGGTAAAGAGATGGGAAGCACCTCTTACCCATTTCACAGTGTTGCAACCTAGTTTATAGTGGCAGGTTTGTAACCAGAATAGCATGCTCAAGTCCCCACCATGGATCATAAAGGAATTTGCCATTATTCATCAATGTTCCTAATTAGGAACGTCAATGTATTTCATTAAAAATAGTTTGTTATAGCTTTAAAGGTTATTAGTAACTATTTTATATATCTAAGTTTGTTTAGACACATTAACATACACAAACATTGACTTTGCACTAGATACTTATTCAATGGAGTTCCTACCCCAAAGCACTAATTCTTTTGTAGAAGTGCAGTGATCCATTGAAATCAATCAGAATTCACACTAAGGAAATCAAATCCATACATGAATATAAATATTTCTAAAGCGCTTATGGCTACTGGCCTTCTTTTCCTTTTAGTTGTGAATTGGTTATAAACAATTCTTTGAGATGCTAATTTCAAAATTAAGAAATGTTCTAATTATATACTAGTTCTGGAAAAAAACCTAATTTAAAGATAACGTAGTTAAAATGTTCTACAAATCTGATGACACACTATTTTTAACATCTAAATTATGCAAAGGGACAATCCTTTGCACAACAAAATGCTATAAGGAATCATAAAATAGGCAATATTAGCCTATAATACAATATATATACTCATCCTAGACATGCTAGTGATAGTTAAAATTTCGATAAATATAAATAGGGGAAAACCTCAGCAAAGATATTTTTAGGTTCTAGGTTATATTGGATTTAAAATCTATATTTCTACTACCTACGTCGGCACACAATCTACATACTGCGAAGTATGTACTAGCAAAGATGAAGCTTTCTTATTACAATAAATTATTATTCAGCAGAGTTAGTATACAGAGACAAAAAATATGGTGGTTAATTATCAGACAAGTAAGCTAGATAAGTTGGAAGGTATGTTTCTGTGAATAAACTGAAGTTCCGAAATAGACAAGGATACAGTCCCTTCCTGGAAAGAGGATCTTGTGGCGAACCATTTCTCCCATAATGCATCCCACAGACCAAATATCCACTAGAAGTGCAGAATCAAGGCCATTAAGACGTTGAAAGAGGAAAAAAAAGCAAGGTTAGCAAGGTAGGTCAATATCTGAAGCATGGAGGGGAAGAAGCAGATTACATGGCATAAATACATGTTATCCCCACCCCCACAAGTCAGTACAAATGCAAAAATATATTTAGGAACATTTATGAAAATTGGCTTAGTAAATATGTCATAACCCATACCAGCCAATCAGAATTCAAAAACACTGCAAAAAACTGAATGTGATTGATTACTATGGGTTTATGAGTCATCACCAAAGTATCAATTTTCATAAGCATTTTCCGTTTGTTTTAATCAAAATAAACAGGCATATGATAGCAGCAAAACAGCAGCTTAAGGCTGGGTCTACACGGACGTTTTTTAAAAACACATGTAAACGTTCCTATTGCATTTATATGCGTTTTTATGCACTTCTATTAGCGTTTTAAAGCTTGCCTTTAAAACACTGGAAAACACCTATGCTGCGGTTTCCCGCGTTTTTAACGCATTTGTATTAAGTGCTCATAAATGCGGGAAAATGTCTCATTGAAGTCAACAGAAGCATTTAACTGCGTTTTTGGGCGTTTTCCAGCTTTAACCCATCGTTTTAATTTTTAAACGTTGCAAGCAATTTTAAGATAAAGCTTATAAACGTGCCTGAAGGAAACGTCCCGCTGTAGATTAGCCCATTGGAATGCATGGGGATTTCAAACATGGGCTTTAAAAGCCTCAGGTTAAACGCTAGGGAAAACGTCCATGTAGACTAAGCCTAAAAAAGAAAATGATTTTGTTAACAAAATACCCCTTTTAGCAAATAGGTGAGCAGATTTTAAATGCCACCTTGCAATTGTACAGATGGGGATAAGTCAGAACTAAGAATGAAAAGACTGAAGATGACAGTCAGAAAATAAGCAATAAAGTGCTAATTGATGGATGTGAAGAGGGGATCCTAATAAGGACATGCCATTTTCTAAATGTATATATAATGAATGTGATTAGACTAAAATAAATATGTGATGATGGAGAAGAGGAATAGCTTTATTTCAGTCTCATTAAAGTATTTTCATTATTGCTTATTACAGCAAAAAAGGAGAAACATAAATATATAAAGGAAAAATATAATGATGTAAAAAAATGCACGGCATGCCTTTAGGTGCATGAAAATAGTAAAGGTAGAAAAAAGTGCAATAGGTCAGTCTGGTTATTCAAAGAAAGTTTACAAAAACTGCTAAACTAATTATGCTTAATGGTATTGCTAAAACTTCATAGCCATATTTATGTTTGTGCTGCCTACATGGAAATATGCGGAAGGTATACAGTATTTGAAGGACACCTTCATTAGAGGTGAAGTACTATAAGAAGACAACTGGAAGCTAGTAAAATACAAGGTGGTTTTCTTTAAATTATATGACATTTAAAACAAAAAAGAGCAGATGAATCATGCTTGACACATAGCTGTCATTATGATAGTGCTCTACAGTTTGGCATTCAGTAGAAATGATGTTCTGCCATATTTACTTATACATTCACTGCTTAATCACATCCCATTTATAATAACAGTCAGATGTTATTACAATCCTTTAGTCCAGATTGCCACAATACTGTGCTATTTTTGCAATATGCAGTACATAGTTGAGTCTTTTTGTATAACATAAAAGAGTTCCTATACCCACAACAATTTTTTAGGGCCCTATATAATAGTAGATTGTAAGGACCAAAGATGATATGTTAAAGGAAGTGCGCAACCAGCAACCAATTTTCACTTTTGGATACTTGCTGATTAACTACTTTACTGTATATGTTGTTCTGTACTCTTCTCAAACAAGCCCAAAGCCACACACTTACCAATAAAATATCTGTACAGTGATAAAATATTTGTACAGTTTCCTTTAGATTTACCAGCAAATATGTAGTGTAAGCAGCTGCCTATATTACATGCATTTGTAATTCTGTTATTCTGATTCACCATGTTCTCCTCTTGACCAAATAGCTTAAAATATCAGGGGAATCACTGTCTTGCAATATTTTCATAATAAATATACCAACAGACTGTGTCTAAGGCACAGCCTACCATTTTCCTTGTATCCCATTCCAAGAATGACCTCCGGTGCTCTGTAATAGCGTGTTACTACATAGGGAGTCATCATGAAGCTAGTGCCAGCCGTCCTTGCCAATCCAAAATCGAGAATCTTCAACGTGCAATCTGACTTCACAACTATATTACTTGGTTTTAAATCCTGTTTGGGAAATGACAGTGCATTAGTGTATTTCCTGAGTTGTGCTATATTTGGAAATATACATTAAACACTCATACACTGTTCACATCTATGCAGCAAATGTCACACTTTTCATTGTGCCCATACACTGTAATATTTAAGGCTGAACTATACTTATGGTATCCAGGATACCATACTTAAAGCGGACCTAAACGTAACTTTTTTTACTTTACAGAAAGGAGATGGACAATACTGATGTATAAAGAATAAATTGTATTGATTTTCTTAAATTAAATTTAAAAAAAAAAAAGGGGTTTAGCACTGCAGCAATCAAAACTGAATAGGAGAGCATAGCCTCCCAGGATACCTACGTCACGCACCCCGGGAGGCTCTTGGCTGCTCCTTCTGCACATACCCGACAAGATGCTTTAGCCCCGTCATCACAATTGTCCCTGGAAAAGTTTTCAGGTTTTTATATTTTCCTTTATTTAAAGAACTTACTGTTGTTCACTAGCTGCCATATATAACCCATCCCATTATTCACAGATGCCACTGTAAACTGTTTTGCTGATAAGAATACATGTGCGCTCTCTGTGAATGTATTACCTTCAAGTGGCAGAAATTCTGTAAATATTGACACTTTGCAATACGCTGCTCACCTCCACAAAAAAGGAAAATGCATTGGTCCAGGGTAGCAACTCTGTACCACAATATAGTACTAGAGAAAGGAGGCTATCTACACATGTCAGATGATCCTGGTCCGATTCTCGTCTCAGGGCTAGTATCGGACAAAAATGTGTACAGCGCCTGTCTGACTGCGGTTATGGATCCGTCTAGGCGGATCCACGAACAACGAAAGACTAATGACCACAATGCAAAGGGGAGAGAGCGTAGCAGGGTGACGCACGCTCGTTCCCCCCCTCCATAGAGCAGAACGGCGCTCATTCATACAACTTTCAGTCTTTTGTTGTTGGGAAGGATCTTCAAAGATACTATCCAATGACAAAAATCAAACGTGTGTACATAGCCTTATTATCTAAGGCGAAAAACAGAAATATGCAATTTTGATAGTGGCTACAGTTCAGCTTTAATGAAGAACAGCCACAAGCCCATAAAACAACTTTACCACCTTTTCTGAAGTATGAGCAACAGGGGTTATAACTGAAAATTTTAGCTGACGATTACCATTATTGTGGTTATGTATACGATAAAGTAAAGCAGAGTTCTCTAAAAAGTGAGCAAGAACTGTGGTCACATGACCAAGTATAATTTTACTGATCCTACTCTTAATAACACGTTTTGTAAATGCTTTGCATTTTTGGTGCAGACAGGGGAACTGGTAAATCTGATGATTATAATTCTCAATATATATATATATATATATATATATATATATATATATATATATATATATATATATATATATATATAAACTACCAGCTCACCAACTTCCAGTATCAAACAAAATCCTTTCCTGGAGTTTCATAGCTAGTACAACTAAAGTAACAATTCATGAACTCAAACCCCCCTATATCAAGGTATAGGTTGTTTCTGTATCTATTCATTGATAGAGAATGCTTGCTATAGAACTGCAGTAAATCAATTTCCCTTGATACTGGAGTTTGGTCTACTTGCTACTTGTTCTGAGTTTTGATTGTTCACCATTTGCAGTGCACCCAAATTGGTGTCAAAGTGTATTCAGTATTTCGTAGGAATACAAGTTTAACTTTTGCACCTAAATATACTAGCATTGGTGATAATATATAAAACAGTTCTTTATTAATTAAAGCCTTAGATTGTCATTTTAGATATTGTGCAATATAAGTTTATATAACACACTTTTCACAATAAAAAAAGCAATTTGATCACTTGTCCATATCACAGGATATTGGTATTACTAACCCTGTGTATAATTCCAGCAGAGTGAAGATGCTTAATGCCACATAACATCTGATACAACAAATAAGACATCCTTTCATGATCCAGTTCCATCTGAATCACCTGACATAAATTGGCATCCATCAGTTCCATTACTAGATACCTGTAAAGAAAAAATTCAAAAAGATAAAAGTTAAAACCGATATGAATGCAGAGCTCATTCCCAACCCAAAATAAAAAATATCGTTTTGTAGTCACAATGTTTTATGTTGGATTCCAACACAATCAATAACAAGATCTTACATCTTCAGCTTTAGATACAGAGATTATCAAGAATGTTTGAAAAGCTTTGTGAGATATTCAAAGTAGAATCCAGCAAAAAGAGCCATTTGAGTAGCTTATCGCAAAGCAAAAACCATATTACTTTAGTTTTTTAATAAATTTGAAGGGCTGTCTGGTTTTTAATACTTAGAAAAATAACAATAACATAAAGGCTAATATAGCCATTGTAATCAAGTAAACATTTTTTATTATGCAATCAATTTACAGCAAGCCCTAATCACTTGAAAAAGATTTGCTGTGGAGCACCTGCTTAATAATTCTTACTTCAAATAGGCCTTATACGGAACAATTCAACCAGCCTATATATGTAATGTCATGAAAATGCCCCAATGTTTGACATATACGAGTCGGTACTGAGAAGTTCCTGGCTTTGCCCAAAAAGAAGAGAGCCAGAGTTATGAAATAACACATTTATTCATACTTATTCCCCCCCTGAGACTGATGCACTTGCTACAGCATAATTGCAGCTTTTACAGACCGTACAAATAAAGTCCTTTGGGTGGGCCGCAAACCAGCTCTCAGCAGCATCTTTGACGTTACAAATGTCCTCAAAACGTTGCCCCTTCAGGTGTTTCTTCAAATTTAGGATTATATAATAGTCCGAAGGGGCCAGGTCAGGTGAGTAGGGGGGATGGTGGACCAATTGGAAACCCAGGGTGTTCAATTTGGCAGCCACAACGTTAGACCTGTGCGCAGGTGCATTGTCCTGCAGAAAAAGGATCCCTTTGGTCAACTTTCCACGGTGTTTCCTCTTAATTGCCTCCTTCAGCTGGTCCAGGAGGTTAGCATAATAATGTCCAGTGATACTAGAACTCTGAGGTAGGTAGACCACCAACAATACCGTGTTTGTCCGAGAAAACGGACGCCATTACTTTTTTGTCCAATTTCTGGGTTTGGAACTTCTTCAGCCAGGGGGACCCAAAATACGCAAAACGGCTTTGGATACTTCAACTCGTTCCTTCTTGTGATCACTGTTCAAACATTTCGGCAACCACTTCGCTGAAACCTTGCACATGTCTAGGATAGTGGTGATACCAAGCCCAACACGCTCCCGTGAGATGTAAAGTATCTGGGCTTTCTTTTTTGCGGATATTTGCCAGTCCTCAATTATCAGCTCATGGACAGCATTGCAGGTTGCCGGGTCAGTTGAGGTTGGGAGGCGCCCACTGCCGGGCTCATCTTCAACAGTGAAATGATAGTGCTGTAGGAAGGACACTTCTCCCCCAGTGTTAGTGGGATCTCAGTGTGAATGTCCTTTGCTGACTTTCCCTGGAAAAACAAAAACTTTATGACGGCCCGTAACTCCAACGGCGTGAAACTTGCTTGTGCCTCTGCCATCACCAGCTGCTCATTAAAAGAAAAAACAGTTTTAAGAATCGCAAAGACCTGATATTTGCACAATTATATACTTATAAGTTATTAGGCTGTCATATGCCCCCACACTCATTTTTCAATTTCATCTGGAAGGGGGCAAAGCCAGGAACTTCTCAGCACCCCCTCCTATGTACAGTGAGGGTTTTACTTTCAAGGAACATTATTACGTACAAAGACACGTCTGTTTTTATGGTCTGAGTAATGTGTGGCATATTTTAAGTTTAAATGGACTATTTTAAAATGCTTAAACACCCATGGCAGGTAAAGAGGTAGAATATAACACAATGCCTATAAACGTCAAAAATGCACATAAACCATCACAAGTTTTAAAAAGCCCTATTCATTTGAATTGTGTTTTGTTTAAATAAATTACGCATTTATGAATGTTGGTAGGTGTTTTCATGTATTGTTAAACCTTTTTTTGTTTATGGGTGTTTTAACACTGTCCAAATGCTGTAAGGTGTGACTTCTTTACATCTCAAAAACACTATGGTATGCAATGAAACATTAAATTAATTCAAATTTCAAACATGGGCTTTTAAACTCTGAATTTTAAAGATGGACAAATGATCCATGTAAACTTAGCCTGACTGGGCAATATAAACATTGTCACTTAGGCTGCATAAATGATGATGTTCTGATCGTATTTTTTTATGAGCCGGTATTGATATCTCTCTTTAATATCCTTGATTGTTAGATAAATTATCTGGTTGAAATATTGTTCTGTATAAATAATATCTTATGTATGCTGATTATTGTTGCAGCGGCATTTTATCTAATAGATTAAGTTTAATTGATACATCCTACCAGGTCATTATTACCTGCAGGTCCAGATCATTTTAAGTATTTTTTATATATCATACTTTAATATTTTATTTTTGCATAATGAAAAAAGTGTATTCTTGATTGGCCACTGTATCAGCCTG
This sequence comes from Pyxicephalus adspersus, assembly GCF_032062135.1. Lineage (NCBI taxonomy): Eukaryota > Metazoa > Chordata > Amphibia > Anura > Pyxicephalidae > Pyxicephalus > Pyxicephalus adspersus. The sequence goes on from NC_092860.1 coordinate 82,640,144, forward strand.
GTCTGGTGTTGCTTGCTGGTGCCCAAAATCAAGGGGAAATCATGTTACCATTCCAAATCTCACTAAGTATTTTGAGGCATAGGCCTCCAGTTAAGTAACTCATATTTGTGGAGTAGAAAATATTTGTGGGGTGGGATTGGTGGTATTTGGGCATGGTGTTTTTTTTTTTTTTTTTGGTTTGGGCTGGTTATAATGAGGTGTTTGATGGTTTTTATAGCTGTCTTTGTCTTCTTGTGGCAGTGGTGCGCATTTCTTTCATTTTATGTTTCAGCATTGCAGGGAGAGCAATTGATATACTCAATCTGAACACAGACAGTAACTTCACACAGATATTCCAAACATTTCCTAATCTGTCTAAAACGAGACTTAAAAAAGAATAATAATAAAATAAAATTTTTGACCCATATGATAAAGAAATATTTATTATATGTTTTATATTTATATGCAATGTTAGGATTCCTTATATAATTTAGGTTTGTTTAATAAAAAAAAATGTACAAGAAAATATTATAAAAATGGTCGTTCTTTGGGCCCTTGGAATGTCTTGTTAGGCAGGAGGATAGTTCGGTCTTATTAGTAAGGCATTTTGGTACTTTGAAGGACAGTCAATGGATAAGTTGTTCCCAGATAACCGGAAGATACCAGAGTCTCCTATGATTTCTTGTAATGTTTCTGTAATTATTAAAGTGCAGTTTGTGCAAAGTGATTGACAATACTGTAGGTCATATGTTTATGTTTGGGAGCCTCTACAAGGCAAACTTTTAGCCTAAATAAGCCTTCAATATGGCTATCAAATTAGATCTTCTATACCATACAATAGGGGGTGCAGAGCATGTTAATCTTTTGCTTTTCTGTCTATACCCTTTTACTTTTTAACTTTTCTATCTAAATACATTTTCAAACTTTTTTTCTGAGCATTTTGTTTCTTATCATACAGGATTTTGTTTCTTATCATACAGCAAACATACATACCAGCAGCAGATAATGGCCTGCTCCATAAAGGTAGTAAGACCAGCATTATTTTGGAATTGTCTCAAACCACTAAAGTACAGTGTTGTTCTTGCAATAACTAAACAGTGATAAAAAGATAATATATTCTAACTAGCACAGCTTACACTTTCTGCAAAATCCATGACAAATAAACCTGTCTAATGTCTATTAATTTTTATCTATTCTTGTATTCTTAGTGGTGAATAATAAACTATTCTGAAGAAGGTATATCTCCCATTTCAGACCTCCTGGAAGTACAGCTGTACCCTGCAGTCAATACTGTCTTGAGTTTATCTAATAAATAAAGGTACATTCTCCACCTCTGAAGATTGTCTTAATTTAATCAGTATTACTTACACATCCTGGAACTCCTCAAGGGACTTCTGTGGTGTAAAGACATTTAATAAACTGATAATCTAAAAGAAAAAGGGAAACAAAGACAGGATTAGGATGTAAAGACAGGATCAGATGTAAAATGCAATTATAGTTTAATTTACAAAATCATTAAGCAAATGAAAGTTAGGTAACAACTTGCTGCAGTCTTATTGAAGAGAAGACATTGCAGCAAAGATAATTCTGGAATACAGTGATCAGAGGGCACTTGGCCATGCAGTTATAACTCCTGCATTATATTTTTTTTGTAGAAAATGATCTTCCAGCACCACCTTATTTATCATGGTAAGCAATCCAATTGTTCCATATATTGAAAACACCTATTTCTATCTCTCTTGTGAGTCTGGTGTTGCTTGCTGGTGCCCAAAGACAAAGGGATATCATCATACTTGTTATTATATTTACACCTCCCTTATTGTTCTGTTTGTATTTAAAAGGTTTTATTTGAAACACACTATAGGGTTGATTGAAGAAAGAATTTAAAGGATGCTCACTTAGGCTACGTACACACGTGCAATAATTATCATTGGAGATCGAACGATTACCGACCAATCAACGATTATTAGCGACTATTTTGAATGATCGTTCAAATATAATCCACTAATAATGTACACACACTAGATATGATCGTTTGATTGATGCAGGAAGTGACGTTTACTAGAGAAAGTGTACCGCAGAACCATCCACAATTACTGAACGACCGTACACACAATAGATAGTGAACAATCGTTGCTCGATCTGCCGGGATGGTGGCTCGTTTCCAGCGACATTGCTTCTTCATGGACGTCGTTGCCCAGTCGTTGTTCATTTTTTTTGTTAACGATTATCAGATGAATGGTTGTTAATAGTTTGTTTCCGACGATAATTATTGCACATGTGTACGTAGCCTTAGAAAAGTGGATTTATACTTTGCAAGACGAGGTTTACTTATTTTAGTGAATGAGTTAAAGCTGTGCTGACTTATATCACCAAATGTTATGCCTAAATCCTGTTTTGTATTTCCTTGCGCTTAGTAAGGTTTTCATCGCAAATTTATTTTCACTGTTTTTACTCAGCTAAGTGACAATTACCTTTCAAGGTGAAGATTTACAGAACCCTTTCTAAAGCTCGAACCTAGTCCCTCCTATGAATTGGAGGCATGAAACTGTACTAGTACTAATGTTCAAAATAGTTATTCCTTTCTGGATTCACTTGAGGGGGGGATAACCTGGCTAAAGTGGGAATAAAAATGACATGAGGGCTGTGTACACTGCATATATATACTGAATAAAATCATGGATAGCATCAAAACAAATTTGTTAATCATGAGGAAGCAGCAAAAGCATAAAATGTATTGATGTTCCTAGCAATGCAAAAGTCAGTATCTGTTTCTTATGAGATACATAGAGAAATTGGTATTTATGAACATGAAAGAAATCTGTTCTGATATTAAAATTGCAACATATACTTACAAATGGGTTCAGACAGTCCAGATATTATGCAAAAATGCAAAACAACTCATGATTATTTAGTTTAAGTAATTCTTATAATTTCCATTCAATTATAATATATCATGTAATAAATATATTTTATCTTAAAATATTGTGGGTTCTACCATGCTTAAGTTCTTTGATCTAAATTTTCAATTGATGATTGGATGAGGATACTGCTAACACATTGTTTAGAAGTGCCATCATCTGACCACAACTGTGCCCCTACCAATGTTCTCTATCAGCGGATTTTTATTTAAATATGGTAATCTGCATTTTTCACTGCTTTGACCAATCTTACAGCATTGTCTTGTCAGAAATGCCACCATTATCATATTGTTCACTTTTGTGTCAAGTTTTGCAAAATGACATACCTTTCCCACCAAACCTTACAATTAAATTAAACAAGACTAAGAACATAGTCTAGTAAGGTATGTGATACATCATTAGTGACTGGTATCTTCTCTACATTTACAAACACACCCCCATATCTATCCATTAGTTGACTGAGAATTCATTTACCAGTCAACAGTTCAACACAACTTAATAATGGGTTCATTATGTGGAAGCTGGAGCTGTTTCAAATGATTTGTTGAACACAAGATAGGCAATATCCATAGCACCACCCTGATATAAAAAAAAAAAAACATTTGTGGTACAGTCAAAAAAAGTCATAAAAATTTTAATGACTGATTAAGGTCCATCCTTTAACACCACGGAAAGCAAAACAAACTATAAAGTAGAAAAAAAAACCCAGAAGGATTAGATCCAAAATGGGAAAAAAACGTTGTGATGGAACTGAACAGAAATTGATACAATGACAAAGACAAATCTCAGATTTTTTACATAAATCTGTCTCTGCACAACCTTCTAATTGTAAAAATGTCCTTTAAAGAGTATTATCATCTAAAATTATTATTACCCCAGAAAAAAGTTTGAGCTAAGCTAGGCATAGACAAATCATTACATACTTTTCACTGGGAAACAATAAAAATTGTCCATGAGAACAAATGGGGTCACAAACCAAAGCAAAGTTTAACTTCTTTCCACTCTATCCAAAAATAAATACATGTATTGGATGAAGTATGGTTTTAAAAGAAAATTTCTAAAACAATGTTAGGATGCAAGCTGCCTTCAGATAAGTGTTGCTTTTAAAATATGGCTTTTATAAATAAACAAGGGTCCACTGTTTTAAAGTAGCGGCTGCCTCTTTTGTACATTTAAGTGCTCCAAAATATACTTAGTCTTGCCCACCAAGAGGTTTGCATGGTTCAGCTTTAGCCAAAGCATTATATCAAGGGTCGGAAAACTTTTATGGCAACTAGGACATTTCAGGGGTGGACGGGAGCACACTAGGCCGGACTCTGAGTCCCACCCTAATGGCTCCGCCCACAACCAGAGAACGTCCCCTGAAGTGAAATCCCTCTCCTCCGTATGCATTGCAGAGGAGAGGGATTTCCCTTCAGGGAGCATTCCCTATTTACCGCGGTGGCGAAAGTATCAACGCTGGCCGGGGTAAATAGGTGAGCAACAGCAAGGAGGTGGCACCGGAGCTCCAGGGGCTCCAGCAGTTCCTAACGCCCCCTGGCAGTTCCAGCCGGCAAACCGCAGCATTAGGCCAGATCAGCCAGAGGGCATTAGGCCAGAACGAACTACCGACTAGACCGTATCTGGCCCCGCCTTTATATGAACATTGATGAAACTTAACAGGTGTTGTTCAAACAACAATACTGCCTAATAATATATTAAACCTATTTATCCTTTTTCTCTATCAATGTTCTTATTAGCTTTTACCATGAACCTATATACACCACTAATGTGGACTGAATCTAATTATTTTCTCTACTATCATATAGTCTAGCATTATCATTTACAAATATAAACATAGTTATACCTATGAATAAACAGTGTAATACAATATCTAACTTTTTTTTTGCTGGACAAGGTTTTAAAAGATTCAAAATCCTCAACTTGGTATTACTACTGGAAATAGTATTACTACATGTCCAGAAATACAATACTGATTTGTAATAATCCAGTAATACAGCTACAAATCAAGTACACATAAATGTTGCAACTCCATACTGTCTTTCAGCTCACTGAACAAGCTTGTTTAGTAAATGCCTGTATTTGCTGTACATCTACTGAGGCTAAGCAGTTGTTTTCTTCTGTATGAAATTAAAGTCTGGAAGTGCATTCAGATGATCTATTGTTTGTTTGCTGGGTTCTTAACAGCCTTACCTGTATTATCTATTAAATCCCTATAAACAGAGTTCTGGCACAAGATGTGCTCTGTGTCTTAATGTAGTCTGTTAACTACTGGCAAACAATACAAAAAAATAATGCTTAAGATTCAGTCAAAGAATTAGGACAAAAATATGTATCATGCGCAAAGGAGATACCTGCACATATCTTAAATTGGCCACAGACAGGCAACTCTTGCAGATGGCTATCACATCTGCCCATTCCAAAAATAAATACAGGATTCTAGAATACTTTGCAAAAACTTTCGCGAATACTTCCCTCTGTCTGCTTTTTGCTTTGGTGTATAAAGAATATTAAGATCATAGTTTGTCTGGGGTTTTTCTTGCCTCTTTTGGGTTTATATTTCCCTCTTACCTCTAGTAAGATGGTTTCTTAGCTCTAGAACTGGAACTAACAACAATATCATCAAAAAAAAGCAGACCAAAGTAAAGAAAAATAATTTTCCTGTCCAACCAAAAAAAACATGTTTTCATTAGTGTATATGCCTGTTCATCACTATCTATTTTAGTGAGAAGTATCACAGATGCAAAAAAGTTGTCTAACTTTTTATTTCTTCCTGAGCGACCCTTGAGCCCCAATATAGGGTACCTCAATTTATTGTTGAGCTGTGGCTTACCTAGTCTACACTCACATGGATCAATTGTAAAGAACAAGTGGAAAGAGAGGTAAGCAACATTCAACATTTCAACCGCTGGTCAGTAGTTCCATAATTGAATACTGCTAGTTTTGTGGCTCTTAGGGCACTCCAGAAGAAGTCCAAACATATGTTGAACAGGTGCCCGCTTTACAGTCAAGGAAAGAATTGATTGATCAACAACATACAGGTTCTCCTAGCAATGTTGTTGACTGCAGCACTGTAACATATTTTAAACCTTTTACTTTTGAAGAAATCTGACTCCCTCCATGTTAAAAAAAGTAGGTTCAACTGGGCTTTAGGGCTGGGGTCTGTCACTTCTTGTCCTATTACACCTACTCTACTCCCTATGTGTGAGATTGGCACTTTTGTTTTTACATTTCAGAAAAGCCCCTTTTGAGCCCACACAGATATGTGATGTACAAGTAGTCTCTGGGTTACATGCGAGATAGGGACTGTAGGTTTGTTCCTTGGTTGAATTTGTATGTAAGTCGGAACCGGTACATAATTTTAATAAATACAATTAGGACAGATGTTTGTCTCAACTGTATAAAACTCCTCACTGTGAGTTAATCACAAACAAAGCAAAGCAACAAAAAAAAAAACCTTTATGGAGCCTAGACATTCATTAACTTCTGGAGCAAGCTGTGCTTTGATATGCAAAAAGAAACAGCAGCAGAGTTTGTCTAGGTCAGGGGTTAGCAAACTTTTTTGGCTACTAGGCCATTTTCTCTCTCTCTCGAGTCCCGCACTGGTGGCTCTGCTCCCCACCAGAAACGCCACTGAAGGGAAATCCCTCTCCTCCACAATGCATACAGAGGAGAGGGAATGTCCCCTTACCCCGGTGGCGGAAGTGGTAACGCCGGCGGAAATAAATAGGGAAGGGAGGCATAAAAAAGGAGGCTCAATAGCCTGCCAGCCGGGATTAGGCCGGATCGACCAGGGGGGCATTAGGCCAGAACGGACTACTGGCTAGGTTGTATCTGGCCTAAAGGCCGGAGTTTGCCTACCCCTGGTCTAAGTCATTAAAGTGTTACAAGAGTTGCAAAACAGCAAAAGGCTTCCTCTGCAAGTCATGTGAGTCCCCCCCCCCATAAAGCCTTTGTCCTGTACACAAGCAAGCAGGGAAGTCCCATTCGTATCTAGGAATCGTCCGTATGTCAGATGTCCTGAACTCGGGAACTACCTGTATGTATACTTGGAGGCTACGGTTTCCCCTTGCAGTAAAAATGGAAGGGGAGGGTTCCTTCCCCCCCCCCCAAAAAAAGGGTTAGTCACCCTTTTATATAATGTTAAAAGTGTGGTAATAGGTCTGCTTTAAATAAGGTTATGTGCACCTGCCATTTTTTAAAGCTAGAGCCTAATTATTCCAAAATGCAGAAAAAATCCCCTTACAGTGAAAGGCTTTCATTCAGCAGAGACACTACAGACATTGATAGGATTGGGATCTGTACTAGGATGTGTATCTGTTCTCACCAGGTTCAGTGTAGTATGGTTGACCTATCAATAGTTTTACATGTCAGCATAAAAAATGTGCAACAACAGTATACAGGTATACAATATTTCATGCACACCAAAAAATGTTTTTTCTAATAATATAACTCCATCAAGATCTTCCAAACTGTAATACCATAATAGATTCTTCCAACCCATCTCTATCCTGAGAATTTGGATTTACCTCAGAGTCGTCTCTGAGGTAAATTCCTGAGGTAGGACTCCATGACAACTTCTCTCTATATAAACTTCAGTTTTATCTTCTAAAAACTTTGTCCTTTTGCTAATACATTTATTATTTAATTTAGAATGTAGTGACTATAAGTGTTTATAGATGTATGTACTGCATGTGAGTGAAATTTACTGAGCAGCACAAGATGGCTGCTGTGTACTTAACAGCCCTGCATTATGTGAGCACAAGCATTGTAGCTTTATTATTATTATTATTTTATTATTATTATTATACAGTATTTATATAGCGCTGATGTATTACTCAGTGCTTCACAAAGTACTGTCATTAGCTGTCCCTCAAAGGGGTTCAGAATCTAATGTCCCTACCATAGTCATATGTCATTACCACAGTCTAAGCCATGATCCATTTACCATAATGTATTTTTACTGATTGTATTCCAGAGTGTTCTAAATAACTCTGTGTGTTCTACTGTTTTATATATCCTGGGACCTGCATATAGTTGCAGCTCTCTCCTCTTTCCCTCTCTGCTCGTTATCTGGCAGAAGATGGGGCCCGCTTATCTCCCATGTTCCTCTATGAGATTGTGCTGCCAGTAGAGGGAGACAGTGGGAATGTCCTATAGACCTGGCAATCAGCTGTGACTGCTCCCCGCCCACCTTGTACTATGAGATGATCACAGCAGCAGTATGAGAGCTGTGTGTGTGTCCATGCAGTTGTCATTATCCCAATGTAAACCTTCAAAACTCCTTCACTGAATATCACAGAAATGTACAAAGGGGACACAGAGCTGCTACTAAAGCCCTCTAAACCTAACAAGTTGCCAGATACGGGGTCACAAGCATAAAATTATAATAACAAGCAGGGATATTTTCACATTAAGGGGGCTGTTTCAAGACCAGGGTCCCCAAATTGTGTACAAGTTAGGGACCCCCAAGTCCCACTTCCACGGTAATGATTATTAGGGTATGGTCAATTCGCTCTGTGGTGCCTCAATAATTATATATATGTATATATATTTGCTTGTTTATCAAACTTCAAGACTGTGCTCAGACTGGCAATGAGGTTACCCCTTCTTCATGCCATGGAACCCTGCCTAGGGGGGAGGCTCAGTACCGCTCACTGCTGCCTGGGGTTAAATCTGCAGATGGACTGAATGGCTGGTGGGGTTCCTGTTACACATAGCTGACCACTTACCTTCTGTGACCCTCAATTTATTTGGAACAGAGGAATGTTGGCAACTGGAAATGTAGGAGCCAGTAGGAAATGCGCCCCCCCCCCAAAAAAAATCTATACCCCCATCATATCATGCTACTTTGTCACACATAGCTATCCCCTTACTCTCTCTATTTCTCAGTAAGAAAAGGGAAATATAACTGCAAGTGGGGGACTCTTGTGGCTAACCCCTAAATTTCATCACTACTGCACCATCACAAAATACAAAAACTGTATCTGTCATACCATGCTACCCTGTCACACATAGCTGGCCACTTACCTTCTGTGAACCCTAATTTCTAAGGAAGTTTTATTTTAATGTCAGGCAGTATATTGCCGTATTATACAGGGTTCCAGCCAAGTGCACTCCACCTCAGTAATGCCCAAAAATGCAAAGTGTCTCTACCTCATGCCTTGAGCTTCCCTTATGTATTTCTTGCTTGTTTCAAGCAGATGGACTACTATCAGACTAATATAATGTTATCATTTATTTGTCAGTGCACAAGGAAACAGCACATCAAACATAAAAACACAAATACAAAATCAGTGACACATGTTACATTAAAGTCTATGTTGTTTTGGAACTCACGTAAACAAAAAAATAGTGATGAAGGACAGAACAAAAAAGAAAACTTACATTTTTATGATTTACACACTTCATTAGGACCAGTTCCCTGTATGCCCGTTTGGCATGTGTTTGATTTTGAAATGGTCGGCTGAGTTTCTTAATGGCCACATTTCTATCAAGGACAGCATCGTAAGCAGCACTGAAAGACAAAATACACACATAAGAATTGCATGGCCTGTTGATAATATTAGGAAAGTTATTCATTACACCCCCATGAAACTGCAATTGCTATTTGATTAGGATACATTTCTGGTAATGTTAAAATTTGATTTTAGAAAGCTTGGGGGATACATTTAGAAAAACTGAGGTCCTGCAACAGATGTTAAATGTAGAGAAGCAGTTGATCCACAGTGTCAAATTATCTCTTCTCAGCAAATTACTTTTAGGAGACTGTTTTAAGAGAACTATGAAGGGTGTTGAACTTTCCATTTGAAACTGAAAGTTGTTTTGCTGTTATGTGGACCTAATTGTTTTAATACTTTAATCCAGTGGTATGCACATTACTTCATTTCTCTGATATTCCCAATCTGTATAATCTCAGCAAATAATCATACCTGCCAGGAAACTAGCCTTTCCAGAAGAAGGTCAGCAATAGCAACCTTTATATTTCCCTATATCACCTTTCTGAACTGCATGATGAAACCCTTAAAATAGCTTTCTGGTATCAGGGAACTCCTACTAAAATTATGAGACCAGCAGTTTATGGTACATTTCCATGGTCATTAGATCTTAAAGACTTTTAAATAATTTACATCAATTTAAATCAATGGGCCACCTCACAGTTTTCAAGAAACCCCTAGCAATGTTTAACAACCAGGGTTCCTCCAGAGGTTGCTACAAGTTCTCTGAATAATGAGCAGTTTAGGTCAGTTTATGTGACACCAATATTCTATTTGGCTATCCGTAAGGCTGATGTTCCTCCCATTTACCAGCAATGTAACAGACATTCTTCCCACTGACCACCACACTAATGTATTGTGTGGTGTGGATATAGTATGTATAGCAGGGGTTTCTTGAAGACCTGAAAGTTATTTCAAGGCTTCCACTATGTTAAAAAGGTCCGGAAAGGCTCCTCCAGATGAACCCCAGGTTGAAGAAGGCTGCTCTAACTTCATGTTACACTAAATCCAAAAATGTTGGTCATCCATCCAAAAGAAACAAAGTTTACTTTCTTTTACTTGCAGAATTATTACCACTTCTGTTACATATCCTCACTATGCTTAAGAAATATAATATGAGTACCCTGTTTTATTATTTTTCCAACCTAGAATAAAGATGATCCTCTAATTTATTCCATTGGGCCATATACCAATCATCACCACACATCAAGACTGTGCTCATTGATTAACCTGCACCAAAAAAACAGAATTACAAATGCTTTTCATGTGGACAGGTAATTTAATGTATTCTATTTTTTTTATACATAAAGTCATGTTTTCACATGACAAACCAATTGTTTAAAGTCCTATTGAACCTTGTTAATGTATTACTGCAATGCAGTCAGGCTGCATATAAAGTAAGGCTGATTAGAGAGGTCCAAATCTACAAGTGCTACAAGCACATTTTTTTAAACCTTGCTGCAGCACTTAGCAGATTAAAAAACAAACAAACAAAAAAACAGAGGCATATTCATTACAGTATATGCAGTCTGAATTGAATGCTTTACCTACTTTTTTTGCCATTTCAAGATTATTACTTAATATTGTTGAACAAAATAAAACAAATACCAGCTTCTGCTTAGGGTCCAGGTTATTGTAGAAGCAGTAACCGCATACAAAGATCCTTGATTCGTAATTCGCTAATGGGCTTTGTCAGAAACAGATATAGTTTTATGAACTGTGCTGTGTTACTAGTCTTATGATTAAACACAGTAGCATGAAATGCTTTGTATGCTGTTTATGCTTTCCACATTAAATATGGGCTCCAGTTACAACAACCAGCCAATAGGAGTGTGTCTGCTGTGTACTTTAGTAATAATTTATACCTAACTCCTGCTACCCCCATTTAACATCAGCATAGTGTACTACCTTCACTGGTGGCTTTGTCCTACGCTATGATCACAGTAACACATAACAGCATAAAGTTAGTTATAAGACAAATATATTTACAGAACATAACTTAGCATTTGGTGCACTTCTCAGTATGTACATCCTTGTCTAGTTTTTATCCAAATAATATTCAACATCTCAAAGTAATACCTTTCAAGTACATATGATTCAACGAAATGAATGTTACATTCACTTGTGAAAGAATGCTACATTAAACCATACAAAACAGAATAAGTAACAAGTATATTCCTAGGGGTGTCACTACTGCATTTGCATGTTGTAACTGCACTGCAATGTCATTTTGTGTGAATATTGCAACATTTAGACAAGCAACAGGAACAGGTGGATTCCAGTGGTTGGCACTTTGCCAGGTGCTCGGCTGGCACCTGCTACTCCTGCGCCTAATGAACCAGCATTTAAACAGGTTGCAGCGAGTGGTACTAAACCACTAATTTTTATTATTATTATTATTGGTATTATCATTAATAAACAGGATTTATATAGCGCGAACATATTACGGAGCGCTTTACATTAAATCACCATGCTTTTTTGAATGGAATGAAGCATCTCAGCGGCAGGCGCAATTTATAGTCATGAGAAAGGGGTAACTGCACTGCAACGTCACAACGTCTGAAATCAGCCAACTCAATAGGAATTCTGAACTCCCTATATGGCTAATAACTTTTCTGAAAAGCTGTTTAGAAAATAGTCAAAGTCTTTGCAAATTTTCCCCTAAAGGCTAATCCACAATTTTATATATGCAGTATTATAATTATAAAAGAGCGAACCGGTAAAATTTGAAAGTCACACTTTAAGAAAATGCTTTAAGTTTAGCGGTAAAGCAGCAAAATAGTATTAGTATTATTATCTGTGCGATTTACAGACATACCAGTTTTATTTTGACATATCTTTCTTACAAAGTAATGAGATTTTCCCCATTGTAAATACATTTTATGATTATAAATAAGAATTCCAGAATGGGATCTTCAGCTGATAAGATACATTTGTATCATGCTTTAAACTATAGTTCCTGTCTTGTCGTCTGCTTGCGTGAAATAGAAACATATTTGTTTCTCAATCTTCAGGAGCAATAAAGCAAGAAGCTCATCTAGTGGGACATGCAGAAGAATCAGACAACATTATTAAAAAAAAAATACTGCTGTTTGGAATTGAATCCTTGTTTTATGTTAAAACCCACAGTAAAATACAAAGAGGTGAATGGAAAAGAGATAAAACCCCTATCAATATGCCAAATGAGGTTTTCATTTTACCATCCGGAGACATTCCTAACATGACATAAGGTCACAACCTTATCTCAGAGGTCTCACCTTGCTTAAAGATCCAACTTTACCCTCAGTCATGCACAGCTGATTTCACAACTTAAGCTACGTACACACTTCCAATTATTATCGTCGGAAAACGAACGACGAACGATCCTGCACGATATCTACGAACGATCGTATAGCACCGATCCTGCACATAGAGTTAACGACACGATCGTTCGTAGATATTGTACACACAATAGATACGATCGTTCGAGCGATAGAGGAACTATGTGCACGACAGGAAAGTGAACGGACGTTCGTTCATCACGCATGCTCTGAACATGGACGATCAACGAACGACCGTACACACGAACGATGTTCAACGATCGTCGTCCAATCCGATCCGTCGGTCCGGTCGTTCGTTTCCAGCGACTTTCCTCGTTCGTCGGCGTCGTTGGTTACTTTTTTACGAACGATTTTTTGCCCAATCGATCGTTCGTCGTTCGATTGGAACGATAAAAATTGGAAGTGTGTACGCACCTTTACTGTGAGATTGTCACATTGTGCATTAGAAGCTGCAGCATCTTATGGTCTTACTTATATCCTAGCTGGAGGATGCCCAGCATCATTTATTTGACATTCTTGCCCTGGCCTCCTCCTTTCCTTCATCGAATTTCATTGCTTGCTATCATGGGAGCGCAGCATCATGTATGCTTGTGGTCTGAATTTAAATACATCCTGCTTAAGAACACCGATTCCTTTTGCTATTTTGATATCTGCATAACTCTTCCCTAGCTTCAGCCCGCTGATCGCATCAGGGCTTGGGGCTTTGAGAGGAGTGCTGAGACAAGGTGCTATGATGTTTTCAAGAAGCTATGCACAGCACCCTGTCAGTTTTTCCCACCAGTTGTTACCATTATGTTACTGGATCTGAAATGATTTCTGTTTTTTTTAAAAATGTAATTAACATGTGGCTAAGGGCTGTTTTATGTTACATTTTGGTTTGTTAGATATACTATAAGTTAATAATTTTTTGTTTGGTGCATTATGTAGCACACTCCACCATGTTTGGAAATGAGATGTTCTGTTGACTTATTATTCATATTTTATCCCATAAAATTATTGTAGCTGTATTTAGCTGTAGATTTAAGAACTTTAAAACCTATTAACTAGAGAATGACCGGAAGCACATTAATGTGTATTCCTAAACCACTGAGGGCAATAGAGTAGGACCAAGAGGGCCACATGCATTTTATACAATAATAATTTAACATGCCTGAACCTGAATAATGCTGAACTAAACTCAGTGCATGAATGCATATTTTGTATCATATATTAATATATATGCTATTATAGCAGGATAGCTGACTTCTGTGAAATGAAAGTGATAAAGCATCACAAATGCATTCAGTGCAGAAGCCAACTATGTTTGACCCTTATACAATGCAGTCCTTACCCTGTTGAGTGTCCTTATTACCAAACAGTATTTCAGAAGATTTTATTTGTATTTTTGTTTTTATTGTACTATGTGTATTAGGACAGATGGGTAAAGAAATGAAGCACTAACAAACTGGCTTTCTGTTAAAATGTGCTTTATGATGTTCCGCTGTGTATATTGGTGCAATAAAACATGGTAAACTAAGCACCTCCATGGTGCAGACAAGCTATATTATCTACATTCACATTCATTTTACTGTTTGTCATGTAATGGCTGGAGTTAGAGCATCAACCAGAATACAAATGTGAGGCAATAGTCAGTGATCATGATCATATTATAATCATAATTTGAACCGTTGTAAATATTTATCTTGATGTCAGTAAATGTATGCATTTACACTAAATAGCAGAAATCAAACTGTTCAGGGGAACAATGTAGACCTTTGTGGGTGATTTAAGAGTGAAAGCTGTGTGAATATAAAGTGAAAACATAAATAGACTCATAAATCTTTTCAAGCACACACTTCAGATTTAGAAGATTTTGAGTATGGCTGAGTTTAAATTGTGTCACCTCATCAAAGTTATATTGTCATTTCTCATCTGATTCAGTTACTTTACCACATACAACTAAAAGGAAATTTGTTTTATAGTCTCATGTCTATAGTGATGTTAGCAAGCTGTCTCAAAAAAACTGGTCTATTGTGGTCTTTTCATAATCCCGTTCTCAAACACGGTGTGTAGGCACAGGTACCAGAACTTCAAATATTCAATCCTTCAAATTATTTTAGGTCACAAAAGTGATATTAATCTCTTGCTATATCACTAAATTGGGTTTTATAATATGTTTTCAAATGGTATATTTTATCATTATTTTCTCAGAAAGATAAAAAAAATTCCATTTAACCATTATGCATGCGTCAGAAGTTTAAGTCTTGTTTTCAACTTTCATTTCATACTTCAGTTCACAGTTTCAATTCAGCAGATTACTCCATATATGACACTGGGGTTGTGTATATATTATATTAACATATATTGTTTGCTGTAAATCAGAAGCAGCTTAATGCAAAGCCCAATGCATGAATATCACTGAGCACAAACCGCTTCAGAAGTGTCTTGAGCAAGCAATAATGAAATGTTGACATTGTTTGTGTGTTAACTAAAAACAAGGGATGACTGCATTTTATTCCAGAGCACTGCTTCTGTGCATTTACAATGCCGACTATTCATAATGTTATTTTCTCTAGTAATGATCCCATTATGTGGTGTGGTTTACCAGTGTTACCATGCAATTTTGGGGTTGTAAACTTAGAGGTAAAGGACAAATCGCCCCCAAGCCTGCATGGTTGCCGATCAAGCCAATGGTTGCTATGATCGTCCTTCATGTCAAGAAAATTCTTTAAATTATAATGTACATTTTCTATATTTAAAACAGAAGGATATAGTTATTGCCAGTGCTCATATGTTCAGAAAAAAAGGTATTTTAAATATTACAAAGATCAAATTGCCAAGCTTGGGTTTTTTTGCAGTCATTACATGACCATGGCGCAAACGTTTTTGAGATGGATTAAGCATCTACCTATTTATGTCTAGCTAACAAATATTCAAGATCATTCTTTCACAAACTTAGTTGGTAATAGAATACTAAATTAAAGGGGACTATGCTATGATAGCATTCAATAAACTGATAAAATCTGCCTACATAGGTCAAAATATAGTGGTAGGGCAGCTTTTCATTGGAAAAAAACTGATTTTCCATCTCTTCCTGTACCTCTGATTTTTTTTACCTGACAGGAAATGAGAGTAACTATTTTACAACAAAGCACAGGATATATACACCACAGAGGCATAAAGCCAGCTGTCCTAAACAGCAGTAAAAAAAAATTGCCAGGAATTCTATTTATGACCCAAAAATAAAAAATTGACACAAAAATAAAAATTTAATTTTCTGAAACTTCTGTGTTTGCTTGTTCCATCCTACCTCTACACAACTCACACACCTACTGGCCTATCACTATGGTGAGCTACCTTACGGGTAACAGGAATGTTTAGGAGTCAGGAGGGGATGCTAAGCTATGAAACTACCAAGAAGTGGTGGTGGTGGTGGAGCGTTGTCCATTGGAAAAGTCTGGCATTAATGCATGACATTTGAAGGCTGCTTTAGGTATGGGATAGTGTTTTTGTTTATTTAGTGACACATTTTTGCATATATAGTAGGTTAGGTTGAAAAAAGACATAAGTCCATCAACTTCAACCACTAAGGAAATAAACATATCCCAGATATAAAACGCAATAAAACGGAGAGTGCCCTCTTGTTCTTTGTAATGATCTCAAAGTGAACTATAGGGAAGAGAGTTCTCTATATAGACCATTTATATATTTATACAGGGTGATCTTACCCCCCTTATACGTCTCTTTTCTCAAGGGAGAATACATTACATTACATAGTTTAGTGTCATCTGCAAACACAGAAATGGTACTTTTATTCCCAAACTCTATATCATTTATAAAGATGTTAAACAGTAAAGGTCCCAACACTGAACCCTGGGGTACACCACTAATAACCTTGGACCATTCAGAGTATGAATCATTAATTACAACTCTCTGGATGCGATCTTTAAGCCAGTTCTCTATCCATTTAGATTGACTAAACCTATCGACCCTAACTTGCATATTAACCGTCTATGTCAAATGCTTTAGCATAGCCTAAGTACACTTTATCAACTGCTATTCCATTGTCTACCTGTTTACTTACTTCCTCATAAAAAGAGGGTACATTTGTTTGACAACTTCTGTCTTTCTTGAAGCAACGCTGACTATCACTTATAATATTATTTTTTAGCAGAAACTCCTCTATGTGGTTCTCAATCAAACTCTCCAGGACCTTTCCAACTCTGGACATTAAACTAACGTATCTGTAGTTACCTGGTAATGACTTTGCTCCCTTTTTGAAGATAGGAACCACATTGGCCTTCCGCCAATCCATCGGTACCTTGCCAGAGACTTAAGAAACTTTAGAAATTTGAAATAATGGCTTTGAAATAACTGAGCTCAGCTCTTTGAGGACACGTGGTTGTAATCCATCAGGTCCTGGTGCTTTGTCAACCTTAATTTTTCCCAGCTGTTTCTCAATCATATCAATTCTGAGCCATTGTGACTCATTTAAGGCAGTGGCATGTGCCTTGTCTTTATCCCCAGTTACCAACCCAGCGAAATCCTTTAAGGGGCCCACATGCTCAGATCTGATATTTTTGCTATTAATTTATTTGAAATTTTTTGGGGGGTTTGCCTTACTTTCCTTTGCAATCTGTCTTCCATTTTGAAGTTTTGCACATTTTATCTCAATTTTACATCTTTTGTTATATTCTTTATAGGTTTCAAATGATAAAGATGATCCTTCATTTTTATATTTTTAGAATGCCCTTTTCTTATGGCTTTTTTAACATCAGCTGTGAGCCACATATGTTTTAATTTTAGCCTCTTAAACTTATTACCCAGTGGAAAATAATTTTCATTTTTTTTTTTGTAGAACAGACTTGAAACATTCCCATTTGTGTTCTGTGTTCTTTGAGGACAATATTGTCTCCCAGTCCAAGTCACAGGGAGTCGCCCTTAATAATGGAAAATTTGCTCTCCTAAAATTAAATGTTTTTATCTTTTCTGTTTTTGCTTCCTGTTTACAGCTTACATTAAATGAAATCATATTTTGGTCACTGCTACCCAGATTCTTTTTTATTTGCACATGTGTTATAAGCTCTGCATTGTTAGAAAGAACTAGGTCCAGCAGAGTATTATTTCTAGTTGGGGCTTCTATAAACTGTACCAAAAAATTATCATGTATTAAATTCACATATTTCCTCCCTTTTTCTGTTTCTGTAGTGCCATTACTCCAGTCAATGTCGGGGTAGTCGAAATCTCCCATGATTAAAACACTTCCACTTTTTTGCTGCTTTTTCTATCTGTGCTAGTAGTTGATTTCTTATTCTTCTATTTCTTCCTTAGCATATACTATGAGATAATGTAGGCTTTCATTGGTGACCTGGTTCTAAAAAGTACCCCATGTTAGGCTGGTGTTTCATATTCTGGGCTGTGTTAGAGCAGTAAAATAATTTAAATGGATTGCTTATTTCTGTTTATCAAACTATAAATCTAACCTGCACTATTTTTGGGAATGCACTATTTCCAGTCCAGTGCAGTGCAGTGTGGTGCACGGAAGTAGGCACTGGTGTGCTATTTAGATAAATAACATTTTATGGCATGAATTTGTGTGACACATGCTACTGTGCAACACACATATATGAACAGGCCCAATAATACCTTCTAAATCACTGACCCAGAATGAGTATGCTGCTCAGGGCATCAGCTAATTGTAACACAACTTTGCCACACAGTTATCTACATTCTTGTTTTATGTGTGTGGTAAAACATCTGATACCAAAAGATCAGCTTTACATCAAGGCAATTAGCATTCCTACATTTAGTTCAGCAATGACAGTTTATGTCACCAATAAGAGAAAGTGCAAATAAACTAAAAAAGGATTAGTAATGTTACAGTGAACATTTAGAAATGTAAACATATACAGGTGCATCTCAATAAATTAGAATGCCACAGAAAAGTTTATTTATTTCAGTGATTCAAATAAAAAATTTAAACTCTGACCTGTGCTTGGACCTGAACTACTATTTTCTGCCCAGACCTCAGTCAGTCTAGACCGGGGGGGGCAAACTTTTTGGCTCAGGGGCCATAATGAGTTTTAAAATTTGACAGGTGGGCAGATGGATGGAAAGTGTTTGTATGAACTGATATAAATTACATATAAAAGCCATTACCTAAAGGTAAAAAAAAAACTTTCATTCAAATTACATTTAGTTTCAGTGGGAACAGTGTTGTTGGTCACCTTTTTTTGCCAGTAGACAATTTTGTACCAACTTTTATTGGGCCAGATTATACAGCCCAAGGGCCATATATGGCCCGTAGTATGCCCATGCCTGGTCTAGACCTTGCCTCTGGCTAGCATCTTACCCAGTACCTGATCTTGGCTTTCCCAAAAGGGAAGCCTTCTGTTCAGATGGCCACTGGTGGGGAAAGCCCGGGGGCCGCAACCTGTTGTTATGCCCGCAGCAAAGTAGTCTGGTGGAAGCCAAGGAGAAACTTAGGCAATCCTGTGTCCACTTTCCAGGGGCGCAGCTCTTTCTGGTTAGGCTCAATAGGGAGGTATACTTATTTTTACTCCCAATTTAACTTATAGTCCTCCTGTTGGGGCCATATGTTTGGGGCCATATCAGGTATGAAGTAAAGTTGCCATTTGAAATCGAATGGATCACATCACATGGAACATAATATCGGCCATTTGGAGCAGTTCTTATATACCCGAACAACGTTGATTAAGGTAGACTCTCTCATAATACCTTGGTACACAAAACAGCAGCTTTTAATTGGATGCCCGCATTACAAGGTGTATTTTAGCGTTTAGTTTTTGTATTACTAGTATTACTAGTAGTCAGGTTAACAGATAAAAAAATGCTAACAGATAAAAAAATGCTTTTGTTTTTAGTGTTCAGAGAAAAGGCTGAGACACCTTAGCGTGACAAGGTAACTTAGGTTTCTTTTACTTCTCTGGAGAGTAGAATTTCAGTTGGGACTGAATAGGAGTGGAAGCTAAATAGTTTAATGGAGGCAGGCACTAGTGTGCTAATTCTTAATTGGTCACTTGTCACCCTCACAAATTTAAAAATTACATCAATGTTTTAATAGTGACATGTAAAAAGTATGTAGTATAACTGTTGTGAACGCCCTATAAATTAGTACACAAATAATGAGTGTGAGTTTGTAGAGGTAAAAAAATTGGAGGGCTTTTTTGTCCACTTTGTAGAAACCAGCACTTGTTGGGAACCCCCAAAAATGTCCCTCCCCACCTATGTACACATTTCCCGCCTATTTTATTAGCACAATGTTCTGTGGACAGAAATATATTCACTTACCAAACTATTCCCTGAGCCCCAGAGCCTATAGGCTTGAGATTCTGGTAGCGTTTTAGAACCGTGAAGGTCGAGTCTCCTACTTCCACACTGTAGAACTGGTTGTCAACTTTGCTTTTGCTCATGTTGTAATGTTTGGCAATATATGACACATCCACTTGATTACTGAATCCCTGTTAAGGAAAAGCAAAACAAGGAAGTTTAGTATGGTTGTAGGCAAATGCCTTTCTTTAGCACTTCTGCTAAATATTTCTGCTTTGCACAAGCAAAGTATGCCAAATGCAATTTTAAATTGTATGTTTGCAATGAATACAATTAACCTCCTTCTGTAATGATATGGAAGTCAACAATCCAAATTATGCACAGATGCTCCACTAACATTGTTTTAAGAACTGTTCGGATTGTAGAATACATTCAAATACATAATCAGGCATTAATTTAAAATAATGGTGCAATTAGCCTGCAGTATTTTCAGAAAATGTGTGACAGGGTCATACAGTTCACTGGAAGGAAAGTTTATTCTTATGGTTTATCAAGATGTATGAATGTATGGTTTATGAAATATGCCATATTTATAAAAGTGATCTTTCACATTTCAAATACTATTTAATCAAGATATACATATTATCTATTGGCTGTTAAAGATCTGATGTTGTATATTTGTTCTGATAGTATATTATTTTTCATATTCTTTATATTTTAAAAAAATTAAACTACGAGATGTTTAAAAAACATACATACTGTGAGGAATTGGTTTCAAATGGTAGGATGGCACAGTGGCAACTCCACATACAAGCTTCAGTTTACAGCTCCATCCCACATTTATTGGCAAAAATGGCCAACAAAAACAAACAACAATCTTGCCAGGGGTTATTGTCCATAACAAATCTAGTCCATAAACATAATATTTAGCCCTGGCTAGCATAATCAAACTTTTCAGACTGATATTTACTCCTTCCCACAAAGCTTGTTACCCTCAACAACTGCTCCACCCCTGCTGCTCCTCCTGGAATAGTTAAACAGGGGGAAGTGTCTACCCAGGATCCCGCTACACAGCAAAAAAGGGGATACTGCCACCTCATGACACACAGATCGTGCAGGTGGACTTACTGTTTAGCCGGGATCCACAGATATACTTGTGCCCGCATCTGAAACACTAAATGTGAGGGATCAGCATCAAATGGTAGGATAGCACAGGGGCCACTACACACACCAGCTTTCTTTACGGCTCCTGCCCACATTTGTCAGCAAAAACAGTAACCTAATCAAACAGTCTTCCCTCGCAGGGTTTAGTGTCCGCAACAAAAATAGTACACAGTCTTTTTTTTTTCCATTTGCAGCAAAACAGACAGACTGGCCTAAAGCCACTCACCTGCTGCTTGCTACAGGGTGTGCTTAGCCTTCTAGCCCCTAAGAAACTTTGGAACCTGGAATTGGGAATCTTCCCCACCCTGCTCTTTGCAGATTCCCAGTTAAACCAACCCCAGAACAGAAATTCTCAATAACCGGCAAAGAAACCTAGAGGTTCCCTGCAAACAAAACTTTGCCGGTTTACCTCAGAGGCACTATTTGAGAAATCTAGGTCCCACATAGCGCCCATCCAGACCTTTTTTGTCACTGTTACAATACCCACCTATAAGTAAGATAAAGTTTTAAAAATGTATATATTTTTATTTTCTTTATATAATGTTGACCAGGGACGTGCAGGTAAAGATACCTAGCTATGAACAGCCATGTGATTTAATTGTATATGGTATAAAAATGTCCCTACGGCTGACCCTTTTATTCCTTGAAAGGACAGGTGGTAGTTGTTAACGGTGTGCCTATTGGGTTCAATGACCTGGTTAGTCACTAGCAATATAAAACATCTTCTGGTCTTCCTCCAGTCTATAGATAGTGTTGTCACTCTAGCCTGATATAGTATCTGAAGTAAGAACTACTGCTGACTGAATTAGGAATTGCCAATTCATCACATTTCTCCTGAATATTTGCATGTCCAATCCCCAGAGAATCAGACAAATCAGGAATTCAAGCAATTATGATAAAAGTGTATGAATATCTGCAGAGTAAACCAATTTGTACAGACTAGTTTAAAAAAAAAAAAAAGCTTGCAGTGCATTACTTTACTAATCTGTCTGGTTTTGAATCCAATTGCTCACTGGTACTAAATACATCCCAAGCAAGGTTAAAAGGTTCCAAAGCAGTAAGGATATGTTTCAATAGATTGAAATCTGTCATTCCTTGAAACCTCTTTTTCATATTTTAAATCTTCAAACAATCCTTACCCCCAACCACCACTTCTACTACAGCATGTAGTGCAGCTTTTCAGTAGCTTGAGTTATGTATATTGTCAAAGAGTTTTCATACTCCAAGCAGAGCCCCCTTTTATCAACAACCACAACTATACACACTTGCATAAATTGCGTAAATTCAAAGGCCACAGCCATACCAAAGGGGCTGCAGATTGGCAGGGCCCACACTGGTTATCCCTAATAAAATGTGAAATTGTTTCAGGGTACTTTGCTAATAAAGAGTATTGGTGGTTGGATGTAATAGCATGGATATAAACAGAAATTCCCAAGGCTCATAAATGCATCTAAATACTTCAAAATGCCACAATAAATTTCAGTAAGACCCACATAAGAGTTGCTTGCTGGGCCACACTTTTAGGTAAAAGGGGTATGGGTGGGTAGAAGTCAAAGTGCTAAATCATCTGTATTCTGCCTGAATGTTAGTGCATTCCTTAATAGTGATGAAGCAATAAACCAACAGGAATATAACTAAGCACTGACAGCCAGGACTGGATTTTAGTACAGAGCTAGCATTATTATCTACTTCCTTGACCAAAACCATTGCCCAGTCTAGTCTTTGGTATCACCTGGTCTTTTTGGGCTTCTGGAATTTAGGGCCTGCTAATATCTATTTTCTCTATAACTAATACTCGGTTCAGAACTTTCTTTTATGTTTTTAATGAGATACAGTGCCAGGCCCATAAAGTATAACTCATAAGTGTTATATGTATGGTTAGTAAGAGTAGTTAGGATATTCACTAAAATGTTATTTCAAATCAGCAATGGTATATTCTGTGCAAATTCAATTATAAATTATAATGCTCACCATTTCATTTTTAATATCAAATAACGCAACATGAGAAATAAAAAAGGATTAGTGCTGATAAAAGAACAGAAATGATTATGGGGTAAATAGCAACACAACAGCCTGGCTTGTTTCATATCCCTGGTCTCATGTTATTTACAGTCCAAACTGATGTACAAAATTACTGTGTTTAGGTGAACTATCTGAAAGTCACATCATCAAAAGTCCCATGAGTAGTCCCATGTATTATCGGACAGTGAGAAAACCAAATACAGCAGTGTGTCCATCATGCTGAAATATACTACACTTGGCCACCTAGGAATTTATAACCGTGCTTTTTGTCGAGAAAGTAACAGCAAAGAGATTCTCTTCTAAAATGAAATATGTTGAATCTGTCAGCTGCATCTTCCAAATAAAAAGGGGTTGTAGTGACCTTGTCTTGTTGCAAATAGTAGGACAGTAGTGATTACTGATAATTGGAATTTCCTAACATTATGGGAAATAAAGACTATGCTTCTTTCTGAATCTCCTTGATAATACAAAAAATAAAATATTATGAGCTTTTAGACCTAAACAAAGACTTCCTTACATTCTAATGGTAGTTGATTTGCTTGATAACCCTTTTCCAAAGAGAAATATGGAATCATAATTTATCAAATATGGATGTCATATGGATGGCATCACTGACCTCTCCTTCTGAAAATGCCAAACATTTGGCCAGTGCCAGATTTTATTTTAAAGCATGGGATGTAGCCTAAGATTGTAGGGTTACCAATAGTATGGCATAATCACCACCAACACGCCATATAGATTCTGCATTTTTCAAATTAGAAAGATCATGATTTAACCTTTCTGGGATTAAATTACTTTTTTCTTTGGAGCAACTTTTTAAGATTCCCTCAATGAACACTTTATTGATATTGACCGTTCCACTGCTTACCCGCTCCATCCCCTGCACTTGTATATGAGTTGTCTTTTTTAGGTTACAATACCTCACAAATGGAGGTCTCAAAACTGTCCAATCACATATGAAATAAGTGTAGTAAAAGTTGTAAATTTCCACCCCCTCCACCCCTTTATTTTACATTTTACTCAGGTTTAGAAGAAAATGTGTATGGGTATAGGCCATTCAGGTAAAAAAGCATTTTGTGAACAGAGACACCGACATTATTAGTGATCTGAAGGTCTCGCACTTACTGGTAAATGGGGTATAAGAGCTGCTGTTGACCCCTTTTAAGTTATTATCAAGATGGGTCTGAAGCAGGGATATTCTTTTTTAAATTGGAAAAGGGAGTGTTGACCTTTCTTGTTTAAAAAAGAGTATAGTATTCAGCAAATCTCTATGGAACAACTAATATGATTTTAAAAATACATGTCAAACCCGTTTTTCTCATTTTTCCACTACTATATTGCCCAGTTTCCTATTTTCTGTAACACAAATGATCAGGACTGGCTTAATGGTTTGGGCATGCAATAGGTTCCAAGGCAGAAACAGGGACACAAGCTGGCCACTCTAAGCTGGAATGAAGTTCAAAACAGAAAGGAATTTCTTACTTAGGGAACTGGCAATATTAGATATTTCTTGCTTCTTGGGAGTTCATTCATAATTAGAAGGAATTATTACATGTTAGTTTAATGATACAGGAAGGTAATCCCAAAATTGTAAATTTTATGCTAACATACTATGCAATACTATAAAAATCAAGAGGGAATATTTACAGTGGGCTTTGTACAGATTTTCACAAGCTACTGACTATGGCCTATGTGGTGTTACATAAACTAAATGCGAATTATACAAACAAATAATGTTGTTCAAACATTTTTAAATACGGCTACAGATGCATTTGTCTCAGACTTGACCTGCCAAGAAGAGTTATCACAGAAAGCAACAAAAGATGTTTGGCTCATTGACTACGCACTCAACTCATCAGTTTCTATCTTGCACTTAGTCATGATAATTATTAGACCAAAGTAGGGCAGGTTAAAATAATCCTACTTAAAAATAAGAACAAATATAATCAGCAGCATAGCAACAGCAAAAGCACGGTTAGCATTTTCAACCAGACCAATGGTCAGGAATAAGTAGCATGACTCATAAAAAGGCATTTCCTGTGTACATGGAAATGTGCTTGTGACCTTGTTTGAAATAAATGTAAATAATAGCATGACCCATCTCTTATACTGTGCTCTGCAAACTACAATTTGTACATGCAGTTGTTCTGGCAACTCTAATGTTGTCCTGCAATAGAATACTATTTCAGCAGGTCGTCTTGCAATCTATAACAGCAGTTGCCCATATTTCACAACAGAGCTAATTCTCTTTCTATAGTGGCACCTTTTCTAAAAGCACCTTTTTTATACTTTTGTTTTCTATCAAATTCTGTTTTTCTGTATGCTTTACTTTTTTTAAATATTAATATTTCTTAACTCAGGAATACAGGGATGAACCTCAAAGGGACCAACTTTACAAAGGACATTTTAAAATAGATCATTAGATAATATAGTTGTTACAGATAATTGATAACTGTTTATTATTATTTTAATTGAGAAAAAAACACACACTGCCCACCTTCCCTAACCAAATACAGTTCAGACATCCCCCTCCATTCAGATGCTTACATATGATAATACTGTTTTTGGTGTTTCCGCTTTTGCAGCCCTGAACTCTCTCACCAGAGTTGGTGACTACATGCCTAGGGGCTGTGCACCCAGACTGTATATGCTAGGTGTATGACCCAATTAAGGTTTGTGTGCACAGAAGTGACCCATCCTGAAGAAGATTTTGGGCATAAGAAGGGTAAAAACTGGAAGAGGCTCCAACTGTCTGACAGAGGTTGTAAAGGTGAGCTTAAGTTAGCAAGCAATAAATCAGAAAACCAGTAGATTAACATAGACATGTTTTTTATTTGAATCTGTAAAATAGAAGTGAGCTATGTTGAATATTTGACATAGATGTATGGCGGGAGGAGTAATTGATTGTCATTTAAATACAGCTACTGTAGCATATTGGATGGGTTGAATGATGAGAATAATCTATGCTTTTGCATTGAAGCTCTTGCTAACTGTCCTGTACCACCCTATAGTGCATGATTAAAAAGCGTATTTAACTGATTTATGGTGAAGAACTTCCCTTAATATGGGAATGGGAGTTCTTTCAGGATCTAATATAAGGGGGTGCATTACAACATAGCAACCTTACCAAAGCTAGTC
Source organism: Pyxicephalus adspersus (assembly GCF_032062135.1). NCBI lineage: Eukaryota > Metazoa > Chordata > Amphibia > Anura > Pyxicephalidae > Pyxicephalus > Pyxicephalus adspersus. Next base: position 82,666,454 of record NC_092860.1, read on the forward strand.
AGCTTTATTAGTCACTTGCACAACTCTCAGGCTACTTATTAGTTCTAGAAGTATGACATCACTTCCTATGAAACTAAATAGACTTGTTATAGTTGCAGTGAGCAGAGTGGAAAAAAAGGATTGTTGAGTTGGAAAAGCAATTGGCTGGTTGCCCCCTTTCTTCATAGGCCAAACCTGACCAAAATGTGCATGTTTATAAAATGCACAAGATTTTTTGGAGAATGAATTGTACATTCATGGCAGGATGCCATCTAAAGTCTTTGGGCAGCTTACACTTTTCAACTTTCCTTTAACATAAAAAAAATGTTGTTCCTTTGAAAATTATGAAAAAAGAACTATATTCTATTAAAAAGCAAAATTGTATTAATGAGAAAAATAAAATGGTCTTAGATAATGGTCCGTGACATTTTTCAGACCATTACCTGGAGTCTTATGTTGTACAGTCCTTTAGCAATAATTATAATAGTATAAAGATATTACTTTTAACTATTGATTGCAGCCAGGGTATGGTATGCATTACAAATTAAATACCAGCTTTTTTTACACAATAATTAAACACTTGTGAGTAGAGCCGTGGTGATCACCATAAATTGCTCAATAGATAGATAGATAAAATTTATCTAGCCATTGTGAACATGTCTAAAACCTTACAAGGAAAAAGCTGCTAATTGTGTGAACTTTACAAAATGCCAAGTCCCAGTGGTACTTGTTAAATGAATTATGGAGATATTTCTTCATAAGACCATTGTAGGACAAATATACTGTCTGCACATCAACTATCCCACCGGAAAAAATGTATACGCTTCTTTAAAACATTGTAATGCTAATCAATTACTTTATTTGACATTGTTAACCAGTCTGGGGGGAAATGTAACAGCCAAAGTGATCAGGAGGTGTAAATAAAAAATCCCCAGCAGGTAAATCTGGGACAAGTAATATATTTAGAAAACTGCAAATCATTAGGATACAGATTTATGAAGCTCCTAGTTAGGCTCATTTAAATACCAGAAGAAACACTGGAGGGTGTTTTTTTCAATGTATTATTATATATGTATCTTGAAAATGCACACAGTAGGAATAGAAAGAACCTTTCTCTAAATACAGTCTTTACAACCTATATATCACTTTCAGGTACCACTATATTACAATATATATATATATATATATATATATATATATATATATATATATAGTTGTTTTTACTTTATCAGTCATGGTTTAAATGTCAGTTGCCTTAGCACACCTTGAACTATATAATCTTTTATGTAATATTTTTGAAAGTATACTATTCACACAGTCTCAATAGGTTGTTTTAGGTGGACTGGCTACTGGCGTGATCGGCAGGTATTTGTGGGTTTAGAACCATATATGTTTTAATGGGAAGGCATAGACTGACTGTTATCATAGTTAAAAAGAAGCATTTTTAAGGCACGGTTTCCAGGCATAGGGAAACACCTCAACCTCACTGTCCATGTAAATTAGCACTTACCCACTTTGGAGTAATGCCAGGTTTATTCAAGATTTACAATTATTTATTACATTGCAACATTAGCTGGTGAAAACATTATATACTTTAGGCATTCAATTCTTCAGGTTTATTTTGCAGGTAATAGACTCTAAAAACAATACATAGAAATGCATTTCTCAAATAGATATTTCTTGACATGATGTGACATGATTAAACATTTAACAGTCAGACTAATTAAATCGAAATTATGCACATTATTTTTTTGTATTCACTTTAATCATAAATGTTAGATAATGTGTCAAATTAGGTAAAATAGCAATGAATATTTAACTTGTGTGCTTGCTTTGTTTATGCTTTGTTGAATATGAAAGGAAATATGCTTTTCAGCAAACCCTGCTTCCACTGCATTAAATACTGAAGTACCGGGGGAATATTAATTAAAACATTTTGTAAATGCAAATATTGTATTCTGCTTACATGTTATCAAAAGGCAAAACCAAAAACAGATTCATAATTTAATTTTAGTGTATTAGGACAGGCAGACTAAGAGGTCTCGTCTCTAAAGACAAGGCAATGATCAACTTGCAAAGACCAATAATCACAATTTATAATGGTAATATGGTTTATTTTTGACCTATACAATTTATTGGACTGGTAGTACAAAATAATTCTTGTCTAAAGTTTAGTCTAGAAATGTCTGATTTATATCTTATATATAATATATATAATATATATTATATAATTTTGTTCCAAAATGGTAAGGAAATAAAACACTTACAATAAACATTTTTCTTTAAAACAAAAAATATATATAATGTTCAGATGTGTGAACATCATTTTCTATTATTGCTATGTTAACCCTTATTTGTGGTTCTCATTCGGTGTCCAGTTTATGGTCCTCTGTATTACATATTGAACTGCTCACAATAAAGGTGTTAGGTATACACCTAAGTAAAGCTAAGGGTTAATATGCTTATATTTCTAAACCTTTCCATTTTCACCACATTATTTTAGATCATGTGACATCATCATTGGGTCTATGTTGCTCTACAATGCCAGCAGATCATGACATTGTCCCTGATTTAGGTTCTCCAAGGCTGGAGAGAATACACTTTCAGAAGTGAAGCTGGGTGATCCAGAAAACATGGAATGGATTTTTAAAAATCATTTGCTATTTGCTAGCAAATGTTTTAAATCTTGGACCAGATTCATTCCAGGTTTGCTGGATCCAACCAGCTCTACTTTTGAAAGTGTATTCTCTTTGTCTCAGTAGTTCTCTCAAGCGCACTTTTTGCACTTAGCACTTTGATACTGCGATTCCCAACTTGTATGCAGGAGAAATTGTAAAGCTGCTACACACAGTATTGACCTACAAAGCAGTTATGTGGGGAAATGCTATATCTTGGTGTGTTATTTTCAAAACGTTTATTTTATTAGGAGGAAAAAATAAAATCAGTATCACTACTTCACTACTACCCCCCCCCCCACACACACACACACCTCAACTTTAAATGGTAAAGTATTTTGTACTTTTGAGTTGGTTATGATGGGTCACTTGCTCTTAGATAATATTTTGTGAATTAATGTTGGTCACTAGTAGGTGCTGCTGTGTTCTCCTGTAATGGGTTTAACAGACTCTAATTAGGTCTCAGATGGTAGAATTTTTTTTACACTTTAAATGAGCACACAGTGGCATCGAGTGGTGTGACACAAGTATAAACCAAGAATACTTTTCTTATGGCATTTTCAAGTAAAATGTCTAGACTACTCAAGCATATAATGTACTTGGTCTTCAGCTGTCAAAAAACACATTTTTAATGAATATTCCACTGTGTAATCAAATTAAAAATTATTATTAAACCCATATTTTAGTGTTAATTTAATTTTAAAAAATGTTTTAAAACTTTTCAAGTTTGTAGTTTAGGCAAAATATTAGGATAATAAGGAATTTCGTTTCATAGAGTGACAAATGCAGCCTAATTAAAATCTTACATTGCCATCATAGAAAAGCTATTTGAGACTACGTGAACACGTGCCACACATTGCATTCTTGTCACAATCATTGACTGCTTCTAAGCCGTATCCAACAATTACTTTCATATTTGTATGAGTTGTCTTTTTTTCATGTTTGTGGGTATATATTTTAAAGATGTCTAATGCATGGATTTTTAAATTAATGTCTTGCTTGCACATATCTGATTTAATATTATGTTATTTACTATCTCCACCTTAAACAAGAGTTGTCCAGTAAAAACCTTGCAAAAATGGTGATTTTACTTTCCTTGGCATGCTGCAGTGATTCACATGGCTGCTGCAATTTTTATAACAAATTATGAAAACTGAGTGATTTTTTGACAAAAATAAAAGACTGGGACAAAAATGTCTTGCTCCATGGTAAAAAAAAAAATTGTTTGTATTCCATGGTTTGCAGCCACTGGCAATGTTCATGTAACAGTCGATCAGTTAAGTTGCTAACAACTAATAAAAAAAAGACATAAACCTACCCAACTTAAATAGGTGGCTATACACACAATGATATCCTCAATGTGAAATAGCAATTCTGCCTACTAAAGGAGCAGCTACACCTCCTACATCTTAATTTGCTGTTTGATACATCTCCAAATGTATACAAACTTCCTTAATTTGATTGACATGTAAACAGAAAACTTTTGTGTGAAACAGTGATGTGACAGAATGACAAACCTTGAACGATTTGAAAGGAAAAATGGAATAACAAATTCATACGCTACCTTGTTTTACCTGTAAGGAACACACACCTGACAAAAGGCAATTTTTACATCCAGGGTAGGTTCACTGCAGTTATATAAGAAATGCCGGCTCATAAATACCTGCAAGAAAAATAACAATAAATACATTAATAATAGCACTCTATTTGTAATTTAAAGAGTAATAGTATTATTTTAAAAAGCTAATGTATAACTCCCAAATGGTTTGCAATAATTCCAGTTTACATTTTGTAAATACCCAATGCTTTTATTACTTCATAGTTGGTTTTTTACATCTATCTAAGGATAAGTACAATGGGCCAGATTTAATAAAGCTCACCAAGGCTAGAGAGGATACACTTTCATCAGTGAAGCTGGGTAATCCAGCAAACCTGGAATGGATTTCTTAAAAGTCATTTGCTATTTGTTAGTAAATGTTTTCAATTCTGGACCAGGTCAATTCCAGGTTTTCTGGATCACCCAGCTTTACTGATGAACGTGTATCTTCTCCAGCCTTGGTGAGCTTTAATAAATCAGGCCTATTGTAATGCCTAGAGATGTGTTGCTTTTCAAACAGGTAAACTATGAAATTCTTCACACAGAGACACAAAGGCCATAAAATATAAGACATCAAAAGAAAAAAAACATAAAAATACATTTAATATAGTAATGCTACAGGCACATATCATTACGACCTTCCTATAACATTTTTAGCCATGTAATTAATTAGGATGTGTAAAGTGAAGGAATTGTTTTATATTTCTACTGCTCAGTGCACACAAGTTCCTTTTTCTATGGTCGACCAATAGTCAAGCACAAAATTTGTCACATTTTTATCCTGTCTTCTAAATTAAAATTAAACATTCTTCTGGGAATGTGCTTCTTTCTATCTCCTATTAGGTTTCCTGGAGCTAAAATTGCAAACAAAAAGAAAATAAATTGATCTTTTCTAAAAAGGCTATGTTTCAAATTATTATTTAACAAAATTGATAGAGCTTGTTGGTCTTTTTTGTGATCACGCATTCGAGTTTTTTCTCCAAGAGATTACAGTGCCCCAAACTTGGGAATGGTCTATTATGTGTAAATGAATGTGCTTTGTATTCCAATGTTTTTGTGATTTATCATGAAAGGTTCATAATTTTGAGCTACACAATTAATTAAAAACTTAAGCACTGACAATATAACAACTAGAAATGCTGGAAAGAATACCAAGATTTAAACACCAAAGAAACTCCTTCAGAAAACCCTTGCGCAAAAAGCTAACTGAGGTTAGGAATATGGGCCTGATTTATCAAAGTCATTCAAGGCTGAAGAAGATAGGCTATCATGGGTTAATTTGGGTGATCCAGCAAACCTGGAATGGATCTAGTCCAGGATTGAAAACATTAGCTGAATAATAGCAAATCATTTTAAGAAATGAATTCTAGGTTTGCTGGATTATCCAGGATCACACACAATAGTCTATGCTCTCCAGCCTTAGGGCCTGATTTATTGAAGCTCTCCATGAGTTGTCAGGATTATGTATATCTTGTGTAGTCTATATACCTTAGGAAGTGGAGCAATGCCAGCTGTGAAATTCTGGTATGGGTTTGTACTTGATACAGGGATAACAAGAGAAACTAATCTCTAATTAAATTGATCAAAATGGCAATTATGATTCACTGAGCCTAGAGTAAATAGAATAACTACCTTAAGCATCACTTACTGTAAATATACCCAGAATCCTTAGAAGGTTTTTCCCATCTGGTCAGAGAAAAAAACAAGATGAAATGGGCATTTTATTTTGATCAGATCCAGACATATTGACTGGAGATAATTGTGGGCATTTTTACAGCAAACAAGCTCATTTTAGAAACTATTTACTTGTCATGCATTCAAAGTAAAATCATGCCTTCTAATTTTGGGGGCTTTTACCGGAATATTTTTTTAATATACTTAATGGCAGTGCCTCTTTTTATCATGTAACATTTCAAAGGGCCAAAATTACACCGAAAAAAAACATTTAAAACAAAGAGAAGGTTTCTCTTGTCCACTTTTCCTGTAAAATGCAGTAAGAGTAAAGGATTAATTGCATTATTTTTTTTCTCCTTTTCAAAGAACCTTTAGTTGAGAAGCCTTTATGACTAAGCCAATTTAAGGCTGAGACACATCAGTGGGAACATCTCTCTCTTTTCTGCGTTTAGTGATGGAGAATGCCGCGCTGGGCTCTGCCATCTTGGATGAGATGTCGGCAGCCCAAACAGACTCAGAACTGAGTCTGTTTGGGCTGCCAAACTCTATATCAAACTTTTTCTTTTTTTTACTATGGGAGAGCCTGTAAAATAACTTACAGGTTTTAGGGAACCCCTGATAATATTCCCAATATCCACAGCTCACAGTTTGGTGGTCAGTAGGAAGAATACCTTTTACATTGCTGGCCAGTGGGAAGAATGTCACCCTTACAGATAGTGAAAAACTCAATTGGTGTCAGTGGTAAATGACCTGAGACATACAAATTGCTCCTTGCTCAAGGTACCCCTAGCTACATTTGGAGGAACCCTAGTTTCTCAGCTACATATATAGGAGGAGGTAGACAGCAAAGTAGAAGGCTATATTGTGCAAGGAGGTATAGGGCTGTTCTAAGGAATTGACACTTTCTGCAGTAGTCAAAGCAAATCTGGTCTAGCAAATTGAGCGGAACATGTAATGCGTAGTTAATAAAAATGAATTTATTGACAGGAAAACACTGCAAGTAAGCATTTAGCTTTGTCATGTTTCCTACAAATTAATTCTCCTATCAATACAGCATACATGTTAATGTATTTGTCACAGCTCCATTAAAACAATTTCCCATATTAAAATAGCATTTGAAAAAACATGTTTTACCATTATGTTTGAATTTTGTTTTATTAAAATGCAAACTTTAGTTGAAGCTTGTTTCATTTGAACAGATCGTCTAACAACAATGGCTGAGCGAGTACTAAATAAGAATAGTAATTATGCAGCTCTGGTTTAAAATGCTCATTTGCAGTGTAGTTTGTTGGAAGGAACAGCTAATCCTAGTTTGAATTCAGAAAATACCTAAATTGGGAATGCCTTTGTACAACGTGATAATGTCATGTGTGACGAATACTAGCCCAGTGGAGATGCCAAGTAACCTCAAGCCATGAAATAATGACCTTCAGTTTTGTTTCCTAAAATGATCTCTCTTCAACACACAAAGTTTAATGAAATATTCATACAGGATTTATGCCTCAGGTCAATTTCAGATTTCTCTTTTCAAATCTTTTCAATATCTTCCAAGGTAATAGTTGCTAAATTTTTGAAACCAAAATTTCAGTAAAGATTTTTAATATTTTTTGGAGTAATATCATATCGATACTTCTATTGTTAGGATCACCGAGATAGAATCTATATTTAGACTAACAGATGTAGTTAGTATAGGGTCAGGGTGCCAAACCCCAATACCTAAGCCAAATATGTTATTGCGCATGTTTCTGTAATGTCAGAAAGCTTCATCTTTTTTATACATGTCCATCAATTTAAATATACCTGCAAGCTGTACCCACAGACATCCTACCCAAAAACAAAAAAGGTATACACCAAATAAAACTGTTACATGTATGTACCAAGCCAATACAGATAACAGAATACAATTTAGTTTGCAACAGGCTAAGGTTAAGGAAATATTACCTTTGTAAAACTTTGTCAACTATTGTTTTTGGTTTGATAATCTAGTGTGTCATGTGTAATGCTAAAAATAAAAAAAAACAATATAGAAGGTGTCTTATGCTTAGGACGGTTACATTGTTTTGCTATGAAGCAGTGAAAGCCAATAAGCTCTGCACTGCTCTTAACAAGCACACTGTAATGGGTTTTGCTTGTTTTTTTCTAACAGTATGCAAGTGTTTTACATTACATTTTAATTAGTATAATATACTTCTTTTACAAATAAACATTTACTACAGGGATATATGAATCATGTCTGTAAATGATGATAGCCTTTCCCACTGAACTGTGAACTATGAACTGTATGTATGTGTTAGGAGGTGATTATCTGGTTGGCGATCCAGTGGTGTGCTCCACTAGAGTATCACTTCCTGTTGAGAACAAGGAAAAAGGTGCATCACGTGCTTCCCTTTAGCTGTGCAGTGGGATTTATTTTATAGGCATCCCCAGCACATACTCTGAGGTTGTGCAGAGCTGAAGTGGATTCTAGGAGCAGATTAGCTCCTGGCTCAATCCTGTGCTGCTGTTGGCTGGGTTTTATAGCACTGTAGCACCTGTTGTAGCGTAAAGCTAGACTGACCTGCTGCTGGTTTGTTATTTTGATATATTTACTGTTGCTGACTTTGCTTGTTTTTTGACCCTGTGAGTATATACTGTCTGCACTGACTTTTTGCCTATGACCCGGACTTTGCTTTTGTCTTTGCACTTGTATATCTCATCTTATTGATTGATTACCTGTCAATGACCTCTGGCTCTATTTTGGACTTGTCTCTGCTGTAATTTTGGCACATCATTACCTGTGGATTAATGGTCCTCTGTCAGTCTTTGGCTGGACTCCATCCCTTGCACAAGTCCTGGGGAAACTGTGTGCTAGGATGATGCAACTAGCCTTTGGTGGCTGAAGCGGGGGCTTTTCTAGGTAAAGAGTGTGGTGTTAGATTGAGGGACTGGCATCTGGTGAGCACTGGACCGGGCCTTACAGTAATGTAACTAATCTATTAGTTAAAAAGTGTTGGTTTAGAACAGGGAATGGGTCTGCCCCTCTTCCGAGTCATTCAGTTCAATGATTAGCACAACAGCTGATATTTGAGACTTTTTGCATATTCATATGCAATATTGTATACTTACCAGATAAAAAATGAATACAAAATATATAAAACATAGCAACTCATTAGGTTATACTAACATGGTTAACAAGATATTTATTCACATGGTCTGCTCTAAGAAGGTGAGTAATTGTAAATTTTACTGAGATCAGTTAAAAAAAATTATGCTTTCATTAATATTTAATGGATCTCTAAAGTGCTGATTGGTTCAGTGATAGAAAATTTAATTTAGCTTTGACATCCTAGTTTAGGAAAAAATGTTTTAGTCATGTCCTCACTCTCATTTATTATTACACTCGTGAACTGAGATTCTTGGGATACTTAAGATGATACAGCAAGCTCTGTTTAAAGTTTATATTAGTCAATACCAGATTTACCTTATTTTTTATAAAATAATAATTTGAACAAATAAATGTACTCGGCAACCTTACAGTATGCTCTGCAATAAAGCTAAATTCAGGGATTGTTCCTACGAGTGGCGTGCAACGATTTGTACTTTGGTTTTATTAGTGCAGCATGCTTGATTTTTTTATGCAATGAATCAGCTTCCCTGACACATATTACACGAATGTGAATGCTGAGTTTTCAAAAATACACAACAGAACAAGAGTGGGGCCATTAATTAGAGCTGTTCAGTATACCAAGTCCAGAACAGGATCTCTGTGACATGGCACATCTTTATGAAGCACAGCTGTAAGATGGTTAAAAGGGTGCTTACAAAATGTGTGCAGTTACAAAAATGTCATATGTGGAATCCTTTTAGTATTTAAAAACAAAAAACAGACGCCAGTCATATTGATTGCCTTTAGGAAAACTACATATGACCGGAAGGATATGTAGGGTAAAAAGAAATGCAGAGAGTCAACACACCAATGGCTTTAAACCATTCACATGAAACCAAAGTAATCCATCTGTGCCATTAGGTTTGAGCCCTCACCATCTGCCGGTTGCTCATCACTGTAGCTCAGGTCTGTGCAGGCCATACCTGTTACCTAAACAACCCGATGCCCGATCAGCATATACTTCTGTATTGTTTAAATCACATTTGTATTTAAATGGTCTATGCTTATTCTAATCATTTACCTCCCATCTCTGCTATTATGAGTCTTTCCTTTAGAACGAAAATGTCTGTCCTATATCTCATGAATATATAAATGCCTTTTCTGATGTTTTACATAACAAAAGCACAACACAATTATGATTTCTGGATTGTGCACACAAAGGAACTTACAATGCATGTTATAAAAGAAATACATTGAAGGATATATTATTGAATGCAGAACTAAATAATGTGGGTCTTTTATATCTGTGCAGATTTGTATTATAAAAAAAACAGTCAAGGCACGGCACTGGAAAATATACATAGTTCAGTAGAAACTCTCAGTATTTGCATTAAGCTAACAGTAACAGGGATAAAGTCATTTTATTTCAAAACATTCACCCCAGTAGGAGTCACTACAGATGCCAGTCAGTAACGCAGGATATTATCTTATGACACTGGGTAGACATTGGCTCTGTAAGATATGCAAGAAGTATGCATTAGGGTAGTACTATACTATGTAGTAGTTGGGGTCACTGTTGAGAAGGCAGCTATAGGACGCTGTTTTAATGTCTTTTCAGAACTATATTTGTGGTCCTTATACACAGCAGTGGCATGGCATTATTAGGTAAGCAATCACTGAAGCCAATAGGTACCTTATGGTCAATGTCTAGTTTTATTCTAGCTGAGCAAACTAACATAAGGTAATAACTAGAGTACAAATGGACTTTCTAAAAACAGAATTTCTTCGGAATTGCATTTCAAATACCTGGGGCAATGCATTTCTATGAGGCATATAAAGCCTGTACTGCATTATTCCTAAAAAAAAACGGCCCTGTAGCAAATTTTATAAAAATGTATCATCCGTCAATGACAGAGGTTGTGAATTTCATTACAGTTTATATTAGCTCCCAGCTCACTGCTGTGAAAATTAGCAGCAGCTTCCAGCTTCCTAGTCTTCTGCCCAGAAACACACTTATAAAACATGGCAGTGTTCATGCTTGCTTAACAGGGTTACTGCTGTTATTATGCATATTGTGCCTTTTTGGCAAGGTAATGGCAGCATTTGAGCACTAAAGGCAGCTCTGACCCAGCAAAAAATGGTGAAAAAATGATTCCCTATCAAAGAAAATAATGGGAGCAACAGATGCTGAATGCTGGCACTGGTTAGCTAGAGCTGTTACACAGAGTACTGCCAACCTTCAAGTAATGTAATTAAACAGATTTCCATTCTCTACATTTTCCTGCACCCTTACATAAAAATCAAAATCACTATTCAAGGGTACCAATTTTAGGATAACATATGTGGAATGCCATTGCTCACCACTTTGAAGCAAAAAAAATAAAACCTTTTCATTGAAATTAAAAACAAAACAACAAAGGTTGCAGGCCACCTGCTCTGAATGTTGGTTGTATACTGTGTTGTCATACCACTCATTGCCTGGACAATGCTTTCTCGGGGCTTAAGGTCTCATTTACCACCAAGCAGCTGCAGTGCAGTCAAAATATTTGGAGAATTTTTTAAATTGTCAAGGGAGACGACTATATTCAACAAGGGTAATACCTTTAAAAGCAGGAAACAGGACAAATCTCTTAAGACTTTCAGTGTAAATAACCCCTAACATTAACTCTCATGCTTATCCCAACACTTTGGCTAAGCCTAACTAACCCCAATACTTCATCTCACTTTTAAATGAACTTTTGAACCTAATCCAAACATTTTACCTATCATTTAACAATATGACACCGTTTGAATCTTTACACCAAACATACATTAATCCCTGACCCTTAAATCCAGCAATAGTAGATATTCAAATCCCTTAATTGTGAGAAAACTATTTCATATTTATCTTTTATGTGAAAGGTTTGACTTGCAAATTCAGCATTTTCTATTTCCCATCAGATTCTTGACTGCAGAAAAACTTTCTGTCACAGCTAAAGAGCAGGATGGTTTAGTTTTGAGATATTAGGGCTGACCTACTTAATAAATGGAGACCACTTGAATTTGAAAAGTGAATGTTCCCTATACAAAGCAAATGTTAGTGGATAAAATAAGGCTGTGTTCACTTTAAATCAATGAACATGAGCCAGCATTATTCAGATTTTTTACTAACTTATTAAAAGGCAGCTTCACTTTAGGCACTAAATAATTAAAGCAAGTGAACATTTGCAAATTAAATGTATTTTTTTTTTACGATCAAAAGCCATTAAAGCTTGTATCAGGGCCCCTTACTCTCTTTATCCCACCGTAATTTTTATTTTGAATTTTTATTCTTTTTACCCACTGTATTAATAAACAAAATCCTCCTCCCTGGAGGTCCTGTGAGCAGAGGACAGCATAATAATTCACTTTTGCGGTGAGTAGCAAGCAACCCCCCCCCCCCCCCCTTTATTTTTAAAACCTATTGGGCAAACTATTACTAGCAACAAATAGTTATGAATTGGGTGTAAGCTGCCTAAACTGCACACTATATTTGACATTTTTCCTTGTTGCATTCCCCAATCAGTCATGTCACTTCATATTCAAAAAGAATTGCCTTTAAATGCAAAATGCAAACCCAAAAGAATGAGCCCATAGACTAGCTAATATGCATCAAACCTACAATTCCTGCTAACATAATGCTTTATTTATGCTGATGTTGAGCCAAAATTGTTCTTTGTAGTGCAGATAGCTGACATGAAGGAACCAAGTCCTTGTTTCAAACTATACAAAACATTAAGCAAAACATGTGGTCTATAATAATATGATTATTTTTTATTGGATACAACTTTACCACTTACCAGTGGGTAGTCAAAGATAACAAATGCAGTTAATATACTAACACCAAGAGAAACATCCCTATAATACAGGTAAATACAGGTATTGTAAAAATCTTCAAATCCTAATAATACATTCCTTGCTTCTGTCCTAATGTTTTATTTGTCCCTATAAATACCTAACAACCTTTGCATATTCTTAGTTCATGTGACTACAACTCATATTTGGTCCTCGCTTTTGGCCACTTCATTGCATTCACACGGAAGAGGAGGGACTTGTCTGTTGCTATCTCTAAGGTTTCAGTTAGACACACTGGGCCTGATATCAGAAAGATACCCATAGTGCTAAGGGAGCTTTTTGATAGGTGTTAAGGATTTATTTCTACAACAAAGATTGTATAGGTGTAAAACCCTAGTTTGGATATGTATAAGCCTGGAAATCAAACAAACCTAAAAATGACTCTGAATATTATGATCTGTTCTACTTTTGGAACTTAAAGTTGATATGGATAGCTCATGCTAGGATTCTTCTGTTGTCTGCAATTATAAGTCCTTTTTTGCATGTCTAACACAAGTAATCATCCATCTATAGCATCTGAATGTATCAACGTCAGCATCTGTCTTTGCCAGACTGTAGCCTGGTTATATTCCAGGTTTAGGGGATATGTTGAATGAACAGGTGCAGTTTAAATCCTAAGGGCTCAGCCACAGAAATGATTTTGTTCTTCTTACATTCTGTGTTGAGCATAAAGCAGAAAAGTCATTCACAGCAGCAGTTAAGGGATCACTGATTACTAGTGCTTGCTAGCTATTGCTGATCCCTTGAGAGAGTGCAATCTGCTGGTCAAAGCTAAATGCTAAAAAATTGCCTACATATGCACTATTTTATCACATTTCCGGTAAGCTGCATGAGAAGACACATACAAGTAATAGGATAAATAGTCAGTCTGTATTTTCACTGCATTACTCCTTGTGGGACCAATGCATATGCAAACTAATATAACTCCATATTAGCAATTTCATTCTCTTGTGTTTTTTTATGATTATTTGCTTCTAAAATGTTCAATTGTTAAATATAATAATCCCATAAGTGTTACCAAAATTGGCTTTTAACTGATAAAATTATCTAATTTATTCTCAAAAGGTGAATGGGTTATTTTAATACCGCTACTTATTCTACCTCATAAGATTTTTTCTCACAAACACAGATAAATGTCAATGAGATACGTGTTTTTTCTTTTTCTGTATGAAATCAGCGTTTTACTCCTGACTGCCTTATTTTTTTGTGATATTCACCAAACAGCAAGCTGAATTGATTGCTGTAATTTAAAATACATGAAATAGGTACATACACCTACAGGTATTATTTGGTGAATGTCACAATGAGGTTTTTACTGGTATTTTTTCCACCATCCTAAATATCTTCTTTTCCCACTCACTCACATTAGACTGTACGACTTGAAGGAAGTCCTGTTTTTAAGCAGAGCTTCCAATGCAATCCAAATAAAAGATCTGCTTTTCTATTGCCCCTCTGCTTCCCAACCAAAAAGTCTTGGAAAAGCATTAGATTGGGGAACTGGTGTTTGGCCAGTACTGTTGCTGAACTAGGGCCTAACACACACACAGCAAGAATGCAACTTTGGCATTTTTGTAAGATTTCAAGCCCCAACTACTGCTGGAAAGCATGGTGATATCACGTGGTTCACTTGTTGGATACTAGGGACAAGTGTTTTTTTTTTGGTGGTAAAAAGAAATTGTAAAGATGTTAAAAAAAAAATTATAAAGATTCATCACACCCACAAAAAATTTCCTTTAGGAATTGAGAGCTCATAATCTTGCTGTTGGGAGATGCTTATCTGTCCAGCGATCCCGTGCTGTGCACCATTGCAGTGTCAAACACTGTTTATTGTGTCCAGCAATGACACAAAGAGAACTTAGAAATAGCAGCAGCCCCTGCTTCCCTTTAGCTGTGCAGCTTGATGTGTTTTATCAGCATCCCCAGCACAAACTGTGCACAGCGGAAGGGGATTTTAGAGGCAGATTAGTTCCTGACTCTATCCTGCCCAGTCATTGGCTGCTAGGCTTTATCACCTTTCTGCTCCCAGTTACCAGTGCTGGTTGTAGTGCTAAACTAGGCTGACTTACTGCTGGTGTGTATTCGTCTGATTTACTGTTGCTGACCTTGCCTGTTTCTGATCCTGTGAATGCTGCCTTGACTGACCTTTTTCCTGTGACCCTGCTTATGCCTTATTCTTGTGTACCTCGTCTGCTGGACGGATTATCTGTGCATGACCTCTTCCCTGTGTTCCAGACTTGTTTGTGTTAGAATCCTGGTATGGCTTTATCTGTGGGCTCCTGGTCCTCTGCCGGTCCTTCCCCAGACAACACCCCTTACCCACCTAAGTCCTGGGGGCAACCGTGTGCTGGTAAATGCAACCAGTCTCCTGAGGCTTGAGGGACTGGTGTCTGGCTAGTTGCTGGACTAGGGCCTAACACACACACAGCAAGAATGCAACTTGCCATATAATGGCATTTTTGCAAGAGTTCAAGCCCCCAACTACTGCTGGAAAGCATAGTGATATCACGTGGTTCACTCATTAGATACTAGGGACAAGTGGTTTTTTTTCTTTTTGGTGGTAAAATCTTTCTTTACAAATGAAGTTTCTAGGCCGTTTGTGTTTTGCAAACAAATAGGAAAAAAAGTAAATTAAGCCAAAGAGACATTTAATTACTATCTCAAATGGCTCTCTTTCCTGCTTTGCTCCATAAACACCAACTAAAAATTACAGTTATCACCAGGATGATTGCGTTTAATTTTTTATTGATATTCTATGTAAATACATCTTTTATTGCTTTTATCATAAAATGTATTAAAATAATACTGATAGTGTTATATCACTAGTAGCTTGATAATAGCACTGCTTACAGTAGTTAGTAGTATATATAAACAATATACATATGCACTTTGTTTAAACTCAAATTCTCCTATCTAATAAATTCTTCAATTAAACTCCCAGTTATTTATACTGAAATTGATCATTACCTATTTCATCTTTGTAAATTCACAGTAAAAATACCTATAACCTCAAAAAAAGGAAATATTATTTGTACAGTGATTTTATGTTTTTACCCATTGTAAACAAAGGAAATTAAGCTTGGTAATGAAAGATTAAAAAAAAAATAAGAACTTGAAGCTTTGTGTCTGCCTATGGCAGTGGATGTTTTTTCAGTGATGATCTGGTGATTTTTGTGAAAATTTGCAGTGAAATTCGAATTTTCACTATTGGGAAATCAAGTTATTTATCACCGTGCAGTTGATTTGATCTTTTTCTTTGTTAACTAAAAAAACTTTGAACATAGGGCCTGATTTATTAAAAGGCACCAAGATGGGAGAAAATATGGGGGAACCTGGGTGATCCAGTAAACCTGGAACAGATTTATTAAACATGTTTTGCTACTTGTTGGCAAATGTTTTCAATCCTGGACCTGGATCCATTCCAGATTTGCTGAATCCTCCAGGTTTTCCCATCATAGTCTATCTTCTCCAGTCTTCAGATAGTCTATCTGCTCCAGAGAGCTTTCATAAGTCAGGTCCATAGAATTAAAACCAAAATTGCTGAGGAGTCAGGAACCCAATGGCAATAGTAAAAGAAGTGAAAAATAGTATTAGCTTTTTAACCTTTTACTTTTTGAGTAATCTGACAAGCTTTTGAACATAGAACTGTCACCAAAAATGTGAGGAGGGTGATAAGTGGAAAGGAAACATGTCCTAAATGACTTCAGGGGCTTTGTAATTTATTCAAAAGAAAATTACATCCTACACCCACTGGTTGCTCCATGTGCATTTTAGCTTAATTATGTATTAGTGAATACAGTGCTAACTTAATATGTGCCTTTTATATTGGTCTCAGTGCTCAACCCAGAAACTTATTTAGGCTGAGTGGGAAGAAATTGTAGGTGGGTGGCAGCCCCAAAATATTCAGTAACCACCCAAAAACAGCCGGTGGTTGCTGAAAAGTTCCAGGTGGTACGTCCAGCTAAAAGAGCCTGGAACAATCCGCTTTGGAACAATCCAAAGACACTTAAAGGCAGAACACCTTAGCCTAATAAGTAACCCATATACACATAAATATAAAATAATATAAAAATGCCAACAAAAATGACAATTTTTAACTAGTAGGTTTTTGAAACCAGATTTTTTAGTACTGGTTTGATTATCTGGAAACAAACAAAGCATACAAGTCATTCCTTGTCATAGCCAAAGAAGAAAGAGGTTATGAAGTTATTGTCATAGAATTTACTATAAAATATTTCTGGACCTTTCTTCTACAAATCACCTTAACAGCGTAAGGAGTTAATAGTCCAGATTTATAGACCAGAACTACACATTACAACATGTTTCAGCTGTGTCTAGACAACTATTAAACAGCCATGTGTGACTAGCTGTCAAACTGGGATCAATAAAACTTTGTGTAGCATGTAAAATTGCAATTTATTTTTACTGAGCTGGGACATAATGTGATTTTTGTTTGACGGTGAATCAAGAAAAGGGCATAAAAAAGTAGTCCTCTATAAATGAGATATTATAATAAAAATAAAATGAATCAAGGTCACAAGAAAAAAATATGTATATTTTACTACTGAACTGAAATCTATTAAATGAAAGGGGCAAGTCAGGGACAGTAAACCTGGTGATTAGGGGGCACTCTTTACGTCTGGAGAAAAATAAGTCTTCATAAGAAAGGAATTCCTAACAGTAAGGTCTGTGAAATTGTGGATAACGCTCCGACAGAAAGTGGTTCTATAGATTGCTTTAAGAAAAGACACAAAATATAACTGGGTATTAAAGTTTTAAAGTACATACAACAGAGACCAGCATGAAGACACATCTCTATTCATTAGGACATTCTCTGACTGTCTTTTTATGGAAAAAAACTAATCATCAATTATTGCAATCCCCCAAGATAAGACCCTTCAAGTTGTCTAAACAACCCACTACCTTTGTGTGTCATTTTACAGGATACTGCCTATCCCAACACAATCCACCATATGCTCTCATTAAAACTTTAAGGCCCATTTCAAACATGTGTAGACTGCAAGCCCAACCGTACTCCCAACTGCATCTAATAAACTAAATGGGAGCAGTTAGGGACTGATTAGAAGAACAATTTGCACACGGCTGCAGATGTGGTGGGGTTACAGAGCAGTTCCTGGAAGCGACATATCCTTTGGAGGATTTATCCTATAGTGGGGTTTATCAGCAGTTTGTTATACACCTGGGAGTGGCTTACCTTGTTATTTGCTGTTGCTAGAGTGAAAAGGGCCTTGGACAGTACAAACTCTAGTTTGTAACTATTTTTTTTAAATTTAGGAGGCCTTGACTATACACATCACTGGATGGGAGATATAAACACTTTGGCAAACCATGCAGTGAGAGGACACTCAGTTTAAAGTTGTGGTTACATTTTCTATTGGATATTTTGGATATCCCTTTAATGAGGGATAAGATGTGTTCTTCATTTTAAGGCTGATTAAATCATATATGCTATTTACCTATGTGAGCTGAAAAGCCTAAACTGAACTTGTCAATACCTTGGTGGTCCCCATACCCCCTGCTGACTGATGCATCATATTTCACCCTTAAAAAATGCTGCAACTTTGTTTTATTTGCTGCAATGGCTTTAGGTAATTTGTCAAGTTATGTCTATTAAATGCTTTCACGTGTAAATTGAAACTAAAATTGTCCTTTTTTTTCCTGACATCTTAATACAATAGAAATCTATGATCCCACAGCAACCGCAATATCAAAGGCGGAAAACATGTTTCGGCACAGGCAGCTGTGAATAGTTTAACCTCTTACAAAGTAATTGCCGTCGAGAGGTTTTTGAAGGCACACAGAAAAGCAGTCAGTGTGAAGGTTTTCCTTTCCATAACACTTTGTTCAAGAAAATGAGGCCTGTCACTCCTTGTACTACACTGCTCACATTGATTATGCCTGGAGAAAAATGTGTTTGGTGCACAAAATGGAAGAATGAAGGTTTCATGAAAGAATGAAAAATGAATTCTATTAAATATTGAATGGTGATAAAACAATCCTAGGATGTGGTGAATCATTTCTAACAGTGATCCTCAATAATAACTATTTTGAACCCCAAAAAAACCTTCTAACGTATGATGCAATGATAAATGTTGATTAACTAATGGATAAAGTAATTTAATTCTAGATAGATTAATAGATATATAATTAGTTCACTAGGTGCTATCAATCATATGAGTACATGACAAATCAATTTACTTTAGTGAAATAACCATGCTCATTCTTAATACATCTAGGCCTTTCAATGAAAGACAAAACAAACAGAGCAGGACTTTTAAGGCAGCAAAAACAACAGTATACATATTTTAATAAATTCAACATTTTTATTAAAAACAGTACAACAAAACAATAAAATTTATTCTTTCTATATTTAAAATATAAAAATTTTCCCCATTATGGTGTGTGTTTCAGGACAAATGAGAACTCTAGCTATTATATTTCTCTCTACGCGTTTCGTGGAAAACCAGTACGCTTCTTCGGGAGATATACAGAACCCATATAATAAAGAGTCACTAAACACATTTATACATTCTTCAATAACAAATTAGCATTCTCAAACACCTTAAACAAACCAAATACATAATACCTTGTTGCAATTAGGAATAAGCGCGTGAAAAACGAGATGTTATGTATTTGGTTTGTTTAAGGTGTTTGTGAATACTAATTTGTTATCTTTTTATGTTGATTTTTAATTCAAAAAGAATAAATATTTTTATTTATTAAAAATGTTAAATTTATCAAAATACATGTATTAAAATGTCAATTTTGCTGCCTTCAAAGTCCCGCTCTATTTTGTTTGGCTTTCATTTAATTCATTTAGGAATGTGCCAGTCATTGATGGATTCATCAATTGGGAGGATTATTTTCCCTTGTGTATAGTCCTTGGATTTATACACTTCACTGAGCACTGGTAGGATTTTTTACAGCATGGCCCTACCCAAAACACAATACTGTATTGTGGATGAAATATGCAAAATAACAGCAAATGTTTTATAGTAGTTACCGTTTCCTATTCCCACAACGGTAAAGTTTATTTCTACATTTAATCCAATGGAGAATTTAGAAGGGTGGCACTAGCATCACTATCATGAAGGGTTTGTCACTGCAAAGTCAAAAAGTCTTTGTCTGTCCAACTTTAACAAAATGCCCTAGGTAGAAGTTTGATTTAGAGGTTCACTTTATAGCAGGGGTCGGCAATCTCCGGCATTGATACTTCCGCCGCCGCAGTAAATAGAGAAAGCTCCCTGAAGGTAAATCCCTCTCCTCCGCAATGCATACGGAAGAGAGGGATTTCACTTCAAGGCACGTTCCCTGGTGGTGGGCAGAGCCATTAGGCTGGCCTACTGGCCATAAAACTTTGCCAACCCCTGCTTCATAGCATAACCCCAGGTTTATGGTCTCTGCCCCTTTTGACTTGGGTGCTTGCACCTAACAGCGTACTGCAAGTTTTTGTGATGCTATCTATGTATGAATGTGTTTGGGGAAGTATAAATCTTGGGTCCTTAGTATAAATAACAAAGTAGGCAGGAGTTCTTCAAACTGATCTAAGTCAAAAGGACATTTTTTAACCTACAGGAGGCATACACTAAAACAAAGGTATAATGAGTACCAATACACTGATATGAAGGTTTACCAATCATTTTTTCTGTAATTAAAGTTCTCTTTCAAAGATCAAGTCTGTCCATAACAACATTATTGAGACATGTGCTGCTGTATTCCATCACATTTCTGGGAAGATATGTTCACATTTCTAGTCATTACATTATTGGTGTATGTCATATCTGTCTTTTACCCTTCATAGAGCTCTATCTGCAAATGATTGGTGACATGACAGATTACCTTTACATTTAATAAATGTATTGTAGTGCTGGTGAATTTTAATGAGCTCAAAGCAGCAGCTTTCAGTCAGCCCAGAATATTATTGCACAACTGATGATTGATAACTTTTACAGGTGATGTTATGGTATTTATTTTGTAAAATTCTAAAAAAAAATGGAAAACTAAAATTTGAATAAAAAAAGAATCTTTCAGAAAAATCAAATGGACCACTACCCATACTGTTGTGGAAGGGAAGTTTAGTCAACTAACTAACTAGGGATTAAGGTATATTTTCATTTTTATTGCAAGCATCAAGCAACTCCCTTTTAAGTTCTATGAGCCTGATTTATTAAAATTCTAAAAGACTGGAAAAGATACACTTTGGTGAACCGGAAAACTTGGAATGGATGTTCTCAAAGTAATTTGTTAGAAAATGTTTTCAATCCTGGACCAGATCCATTTCAGGTTTGCTTGATCACCCAGGTTCACTGATGAAAGTGTATCTTCTCCCGTCTTGGAGAGCTTTAATAAATCAGGCCCTATGTATACGTACAGAGGCAGTAAACGAATACTCCTCATGCTAAATGATCTAATTCAACGCAGGTTAACGGGTTCAAGTTCATAGTGCAGTAACTAATAAATCGGATGACATTATGTGACAACAATGCTGGGTGATAGCGTTCACCCAAGTCAGATAAAGTGTTGATAAATAAAGCCATATCATGTTGACTGCACACAAATTCCTGTGCTTGGAGACTGACACAGGGTAAAAAAATGTAAGCAAAACTAAATCTAATTTGTTAAAATTGCAAGCAGGCAACTCCCTTCAACCCCTAATCTCTGTGAAGGAGAAAAGAAAGTTCAGAGTGTTTATTCTCACTTTTCAGCAGAGATCACATGACCAAATGCAAAGTCTATAGGGGATTTGTCTCCTCACTTTTTTTTTACCAGTGATAGTGATGGAAAACAAGAGAAAATCTTCCTTTTGGAAACTGAGAACAACTAAAATCTGGGGTTCTTACCTTTATTTGTTTTCCTAAAAAAAATGTTTATAGAACCAAACGAGCTACCAAAACCCAATCCAGTGGCCCATGTCTCCTATCTCTTCTGTGTTCCAGCACTCACTGTCTATTTTCTGGTGTAGCTGATCTTTCTAGCAATGTAAGATGCATCCCTTCCCTCCATCCCCTGGCTGTGATTCCTTCCCTAAACTTTTACATCATTGCAGGTCTCAGCAGTAAGAGAGGGGTTTAAGGATGGAAACACGGCACATGTGTTAGAAAGGAGAAATATTGGGGGATACTATGCCTTTTTTTTTTTTTTTTACAGAGACACATTAATTATATGCGGTTTCCCTGTAATGGTGATTTTCTTTTTCTTTTCAGTAACAATAGAAAAAGTAAGATAAATGTTATACTGAAGCAACACCAGTAAAAACTAGGTTGTAAGGCTTAATGGATGTTTTTTCCTTTTCTTCCTTTTTTTAAAGTTAGCGTTTTATAATTCATTACACATTTTTTTCTACAGGAAATTTTAAAATTTATATATTTTATATACAAACTGTTATGTCACCTAATTACATTTTCTTCATCAAGTTCAAGTATTACCTATAAAAATAGCAGATTTGTAAAAAAAAATGTTCCTGTATATAACAAAAGCAAAACAATAAAATTTAACTATCTTTGAGCATGACTTTTAGTAAAATGTGCAATGCAATCAAAGGCCTTTGAGTATGAAGTGCAGTAAGTGTCATAAAGTCTTGGCTAATAAGAACATGGCTGAAGGCTAAAGAGAATAACCTTCAGAAATGACAGTTGAAAAGTGCTGATCCCCCAGCACAAAATAAAAAATGAGCACATTTCAAGAAGCTTTATAAAATTACTTTCCATTACACAGATAAAACGAGAGTGCGGGTCCTGGGGGGCCCTTCCTGTATTTATTAATACTTTATTCCCTGCTTGTGTCTCACATGGCTAAGTGGACACCAGATAGAGATCTTTAATAAGGGCTGCTGAAACCTATAAACATTTAGAAAGACTTTGGATGTGGTGTAATCTATCTGGTTTCTGCTTAGCAGATACTTCCACTGCTAATCCAGATAACTGAAGGTCTGATCCAAATCTGTAGTTTCTATAATTTTATAAATTAGTTCTTCTTCTATCATTTAGCCATTTTTTACAGAATGGATTGCTAGGGGTCAGATATATAGCTCCTGTCCCAAGGCAGATTGTTTTGTGGTGCCCCCTCCCCACCTATTTAAATCCCTTTTGCAAACCCAGTTGGTTGGCTGGCTAGTTTGGCCTCCCTGCATCGGGTATAAAGTATAAAAGTATCTGGTAAAAAAGTATGGCATACTGTCACTTTGTTATGGGCATTGAATCTGTGGCCTCTGAAAAAATAAACTGTGGCTAAATCACCATGCTTACTAATGCTCTTCTGCATACGCAGTAAGGAGGGAGAGCAGAAGATTTGTTTTACAGAGAAGCAGGTAGGCTGGCAGGTGTGCAGGCCCAGAGAGGTGCCCCATCTACTATGTAGCACCCTCAGTGACTCTCGCCTGTGTTGCATATTATCACACAGCCTTGTCTGCCACCAGAACACATGTATATATTGTGCAGGGACAACAATAAACATGTGGATAACACTGGTAGGTAGGGAGGTTATATGGAATCTTATCCTTGCACTCCACAGATTAACACAGACTGGTGACCTTACTTTTGCCTACTATAGTTAAGCATTACAACTAGGTCACCTCCTACCCCTGGCCTGTAATTGGACAGTGAATGAACAGCAGAATGCAAATAAGTCATCCCTGTAAATTCTCTTCCTGACAAAGTCCCATGTCTGCACAAATGAGTGCTGAAGATTTGATTTATCCCCCCAATCCCCACCTCTTCTAGTGCTGACATACAAGAGATTACAAGACTCTGATAGCAAATCAAATCCAGTTAAAACACACTCACAATAGTCACATTTAAATTACATATTTTGTTTTTAAGAATATATACCTGTATTCATTTGTGCATTTTCATATCTACGGGGGGTTAGCTTCTTAAAGACTGTGTCGTTTTGGACTAGACTGCACATAAAAAAAAATTTTCTCAGCCATCAGTTCAACTCTATCCTACATAATAGAAGTTAGGGTATGTCATATGCTGAAGCACTTTACACTTTATAAAAGTCAATTTTCACAGTTGGGCTTCCACTGATGCATGCCCACGCCGATCCTTTAAAAAGCAATAGCAGTCCACTAATGGTTTATGCAAAATTGGCCAATATACTAACAGGTATACTACTGCTCCTTTGCACCAAAATAAATGGCATCATTTTTTTCTGAAGCTATGTATATGTATTTCCTAACGTTTTTGGAACAACATGAAGCAGGATATAGTTTTGAATAACTCCCACAGGCATTCAAAACTTTACTTAATGCTGGACTTCAGGCAAATACACAGATGAAATTCATATATGAAAGCTGGGTTATCTACCAAAGGGTTTGGATTTGTGACCATTTGTGAAACAGGAAGCTACACAATATTAAACTCATTACTCTGGTATTTTCCTCCTATGAACAAACCCTTGCACTAAAGCATATAGATTGTCTCCTTTTGCTGCTTCTCCACTTTATTATGTTGTATAGTAAACTGGAAAAAGCTTCAAAGTGTAATTTGGGTATTTACCCTGTTTGCATTAAATAAAAAGGTGCATTATTCACGCCTTCTTCTCTGAAGGATTTGTGGGCAAAAACATGAGAAATAATAACAACTTGAACTATGGACATTTTTAATATTTCATTGTCAAACCTAGAGTACATATTTCTTTTTATCTATGCTGTAAAGATACAGTGTTCATTATTATAGCCAGTTTCATCTATTCACAACTATTGCAACAATTTATTCTCTATTATGAATATGAAAAGTGTATAACAGTTATTAGAACTTTACTATTCATTCATCTGTTCTCCAATATGGTATTTTGAGACAGGCATTCTGTTGCACAGTATGTGTTAAAGTCTCAATTTTCTTGAATATATTAAGAATAACAAATGCCTTACTTGAATTGAGTACTTTTAAGGTATTCTAAATTATTTTTATTTTATTGGCATTAGAACAATGCTATAATATATTTCTATATTTGTGTATTCATATTGTGACTGTCTGTGCTCATTACTGGTTTTTCTAGTCCCAGGTGTCAAGATTTCAAATTCTATTAAGTGTATCAGGGAGACAATCCTCCATCTTTTATATGGAAAATAGATACCAGAAGTTTGAGTTAGCCTTGAGAACCCCTTTAAGTGCATATTAGCTATCCTCCTGTCAACAAAACTGAACCACCCATGACTGAATGCTTGTCATCTATTACAAGCTCAGCAAAATACATAATACATACTAACAACTCCAGGGCGAAAGGAAACCAAAACATGGCAGTCAAGTCTGCTCTTAAATTCTATTCACATGGCAAGGCCTTTTATCAGTCCATCACAGAATCTACCATGCATTACGTGCCATTCACTTGGGTAGTCATTAACATACTATGACAGTCTAGCTGGGACTGTCAAATCTTCAGCATATAATAAAAAGCCATTTAGCATGTTAAAATCAACAAACATATGTAGGCTGGAAAAATGTAAATTATATATTTATTATTAATAAATCACTATTATGATAATAATATTCACTAAGTTGTTGTATTTATTTAGATGGCCCGTTTATACACACACATATATATATATATATATATATATATATATATATATATATATATATATATATATATATATATATAGAACAGTTTATACAGTACAGTACATATAATTATATTTATATATATAGCCATATGTAGTCAGGATCCTTCATAAACTGTTCATTATACACAGTACATGTAAGAAAGGACTTACAGAGAGCCTATCAGAAATGAGCATTTTTTTAAAATGAGTATCTGATCTAAAATGATACTGAGTATCTACTGACATTTTGGCATACTATTTTAGTTCTACCAAATACAAATATCTGTCTGTTTTTTATTTTCATTGTCACCAGTCACAGCATAAATGTCAACTCAGTGTCAACTTGTATGGATCCCAAGGAGACTGACTTGTCTCATGCCTTGTTCTTAGAGCTGATCATTGGCATATTCTCTGGGCTGCTGGATGACCATAAAACTGTCAAATAACAAAGCCTTTGATTTTCTTTAATGTAATACTGACAATTGCCTTTATTATAGGGTGGTTTGTGTGCATTACCAATGTGGAGTTCAGCCTGGAGTTAAGATATCTTTGCAGCCTAACATGGGCACTTTCATAGCAAGGATTTGTAGCAGCTATATAATTGCTGTCTTTAGCATTTTTGTAGATAGAGAAAAAATGAATTGCAGTCAATGACGGGTCTATGTTCTCATAATTCTATTTTACATCAGTATTTGGAGCTAGCAACAGAATATCCATCTTCAGTAAGTATTTATGTAATTCAGTGCAGTTAGTGGGATCATAACACACTACAGTAGATGCATTGTAGCAAGCTATAGCATCAGATGTGTAACTGCTACAAATTACTGCTACAAAATTGCTATTGTGACACAGCCCCAACATCTCTGGTGTGATAAAAGTAAAATGTGTTACAATTGTAAAAAGTGTAGCTTTGAAACATTAAAGCTGATAAATAATTAATATGGTGATGATATGAATATGGTCTATAACAGTGGTCGCCAACCTATTTGGACCCACAGACAACTAAATTTATGCGCGGGAAGTCAGGTGTAACCCAAAGAGGAGGAAACTTCACCCATAGTGATGTTATGATGCCAGAACCCGCAGATCTCAGCATGAGATCGGAGAGTGAGTGAGTTGTGTCTCTGGCCACTTCCCTGAGCCTGCAATCCGTACGGGGGACATGGTCTGCGGCTCTGGCCAGTGCGCCCCCCCCCCCCCAAGCGGGGTCCTTCTGCTGACCCCGCTCAGGGGCACACCGGCCAGAGTCGCAGACCATCAAAATTTTCGGACCATCGATTGGCGACCACTGGCCTATAACACCTGAAATTTTTATAACACCTGAAAGGTTAAATTTCATAACAAAAAGCAGTAATCCTGAGCCACACTCCACACAGGGTGCAATTGAGGGCTTACCTGTTCCCCACGAGCCCGCATCGTCCTCCAGCGATGTCAGCCATCTGCATCCCATTGGCGATGCCCAGCATCTGTGTCCTCTGGCCTTGCATCCCCAGCATGTGAACACTGGAGACAAGAAGCCAGGGGATGCAGATTCCAGGCAGGCATGGGAGGTGTGTGTGCGGGCAGTGTGCGCTGGGGGGCAGGACCAGCGGAAAATTTACAATAAAAAGTATTTTTAAGGATTAAATGTACTGCTTTGACATTTAAAAATACTAAAAAAAAATCATACCGCCAGGGAGGTTAAGATAAGCCCTCAAATACATCATAATTTGTACTGATTATATTTACAATGTTTTAGTTTTCTAATAAAAAGCAAAAAGTGGCAATTTCAAGAGAACCGGTATGACAGAATGTTGTCAGTCTAACCTTTCCTGACATTAGTGGTGCTTAGCACTTTCCGGCACCAGCTGGTAACCACTAGCTACCTGGGAATGGTAACAAAAAATAATTACTATTCACTTTTTAAAGTTTGCAGGTGTTTGATTCAGGAGTGATTCAGTTTTTTTTTCCTTTCCAGCTCTTCATTATGTGTAAGACCACTTGAAATGCTTGCAAATGCTTAAAAACTTGTGCAAAAGTGGTAATTAGTGGTTTTAAACAGCTTTTAGACACTAGTGTGTCTTAACTACCGCTAATGAGCTGGCAAATCACTGATCCATAACAAGTATTTAAGCTGGGCGTTATAGCTCACTGCTTTTCACCTTACATCCAAAAAAGTTTAGTTTAAGTTGAAACATGCCTCCTATTTTGTACATTTCCCTTTTTTTTTTGTTTTGTTTTTTTTTGGGGGGGGTTATTATCCTTGTTTTTTGTGTACTGTATTTCCAAAGTCCTGAGATGTCATCAAAGGGGCTAAAAAAAAATGAGGGAATGATTTAACATGGCCAGAATTCGATAGGAACTGTACTTAATGGAGGATGCCCTATGTGTTACGTGGAAAGGTGTGGAGATACAAAGCAGTTTTGACAATGGTATTAACCTCCCTTAACAGCTAATATAATAACAATGTAATGTAGTCCTAACATCTGTAAAATCTGACAATGTTGCCATGATTCCACTGATTAAAGATAAAGATGGTGGTGCTCAGGACAGAACAGGAACAGGTAAGTGTATTTAAAAATTTGCAGTCCCTTCTGCAATAACGTGACCTAGTACCACTTTACCTGACTTAGTCCCACTTTAAGCAATAGCATTGTCACACTAAAGAAGTAGAAGTATTTTTACCAGTACGATCTTAAGATTTGTTTAATGAAGAAAATGGAGAATTAGGTTTGGTTAATGTGGCATAATATTGTCCTGGAAATACTTTGCATGATTTTAAATGATGCCAACAGTTGTACTTTACTTTACCATATACAAAATTGTGTGAATAGCACAATGCTGTTGGCACAATTCAACCTTTATTAAAACCACTAGTTGGTATCTGACTGGCGATATCATATATGAACCATGTATGCCCTTCAGAATCAGGTAGGTGCTTCAAATGTAGGGGGTAGTAAAGTGACCTCTGTTAGAAATATAACAGATTTAATTGCATATTTATGTAAGCAAAAAGTGTTTTTTTTTCTTATTTGTTAGTAAATATTTTGCATCACTTTGTTTTGTTAGTCATAAGGAAGTTACACTGCTGTTTACAACTGTGTCAGGTTGGCCAGTGAGCAAATATATCTTCCATTAAAAAGCATGTCCTTTTGCAACAGCTCCAGGCTGTAAACAGCAAGTAAATCAATCTAGAGAAGTAATTAAAATCAGGTAATAAATGTAGCCTTCCAACATAACACAGAATGGCTCCCGTAGAACATCAGCTTTATTTTGCCATTTCTGCTGCTACTAAATTCAATTTATCTGCTCCTCTTCCTGTTCTGCTGCTGGAGAGTACTAATAATTTCTTGGAAGACAAACATAGTGTGCCTCTGCAGTGTACCACACAACCTTAATTTTATTGATCTGAAGCTAATATTTCTTTAAAAAGCCATTAAACGGGGACCAGGTTGGGTAGCTGATCATTAATCCTTTTTCCTTTATTTTCCTTTTTTTACAGGAAATTACTTCAATGCAAAATAAAATACTGCGCTGAATTGTATTTTTCTAAAGCCTAAATTCTATTAAATCAGTACAGTACATAATAATTTAACTACAGTAAGCCACATAAAGTCTTTCAGGTCAACAAGCTGTCAGCAGTAAGCATTGTGTGATAAAAAGCAAAGCGACCTTTGTTGCAATTCTTCAAGTACTTTTAAGTTGATAGATAACTTCATGTAACTGAAATTAAGGTGCTATGTGCGGAAATGAAACAGTAGGTACAATGTCATTGTCATCCTTTGGTTGCCCAGTATGCCAGATTGCAGCTTCCTTTCTGTGTGTATGACATGCAGAGAGATCCCTGAGGGGTAATAACTAAAGAGATAATTGATTCCAATGGTGCCCGCTGATAATGATTCACTACCATTAACTGGTAGTTAACTTTACTGAATATCTCCTGTTCCATTCTGTTGATTGCACCATAAGTTAGACAAAATATGCAATGTGATCTAAAGTTACCAAAGAGAATAATCTCTGGTAATTTAATTTAACCACATGAATGAACATATCACAATTTGGGGCATCAGGAAATGCACTTAATCAAAAAACGACCCTGTAATCAAAAGGTTTGGCAGTTTTGTTGATGGCTATTTAAAGTGTTGTGTTTGTGGGTTAATCAAGAATCTTATATGGGTTGAGATGTCGTCCATACAAGTGTGCAAAAGGTAAAACGGTGAGGTGATGAGGCATGAAGTGAACAAAATGTCAGCTGCAAAAAGAAATGTTCTGTGCTTTAACAACCCCCACCCACTACTACCATGTTTAAAGGCAGTCTTCCAAAGAACATCCTATATTCTTTATATGAAGATAATGACCCTATGCAAAAGACAAGTACCAAAAATAAAAGTGGGTAACTATTTTCATGTAAACTTGAGACATCATCAGATTTTGTGGTTTTGGGGTGCATCTACATTATTAAGTTGTGCTTCCTTATGTATTTTAGGTTATACTAATCTCTATACCCAGTTTGTAATGTGGATAGGAATCAAGAGGTGTGTGTGGGGTGAGGGCATAATGGAGCCCCCACTTTCCCTATTTCTCCATCAAACACCTCTTCACTCACCTTTCTGACTGTCTCTCTTTTTTCTTCACATCCCAGCCCTTCCATTTTCATCTACTGCCCTACTTTTTCCCAATATTTCTTCCCCTCATAACTTTAAATTCTGCCCACACTGCCACATTAGGGGTTACCATCCATACACAGATGGTACCAAATTCCAATCAAGAATTTGATTTATCTAAATCTTATTTATTTAGTATAATAAAGGATATCGCTCTTAATATCTAGGTTTTCCTGCATATATGCACCCGTTACGAGAACCAGATGTGATGTACTCTATACTACGGACATTTTTGTTTTCTCTGCTTTTCTGTTCTACAATATGCAGCAGTGGCAGATTACAAATCAGCTTTTAAGTATTCTGCCCACTCAAGTGAAACCTAGCTTTTTTGTAGCAAGACTCGCTGCACATTACTTTATATACTATGAACTCCTATTCATTTTATTTGCTGATATTTCACATGTAAATATTATTTATAGCAGCATATGTGTTGCTATTTAGGGCTATACAATGTCAAAACTGTGAAATGTACAAACGTATAATAATACCTCCAAAGTCAATGTTTAATCTCCCATTTACTATACAACTACTATGATGAAGAAAAAAACAAAACAGTGACTGAGGCGGATTAAAACTGTAAGGAATATTTCATATTTCATTTTAATTAGCAGTTATATGTTTGGTTGGGTGTTGTTTACCGTGCAGTGTAAAATTCATTTCTTTGTTGAATATTGTGAAATAGAAAAAATGAAGAAAAGCCCATGGAAGACTGCGTTTTCCACATTAGTTGCATGTAAAAATAAAATTAGGCATTAAGAAGAAAGCACTTTGTAGAAAATGATCAGTTACAGTTACCCTTTAAGATGATCAGTGCTTAGTCCAGTTCAATATTCTCCTGTGCAAACATCTTAGTATGTTGAATCCGATCCCTAGATTTTTCAGAGATGTCAGAAGGGAATGCAGAATTGATTTTCAGTGGCAGACACAGGCACTATCCAAACAGAAATAGTGATACTTTCTGGATGAATTAATTCCCAGAGCACTCCTAAGTTATTGCAATGCACTGGTATATTTTTACCCATAATTGAGCTTTGAAGTTAACTAGATATCAGGATATACTCCTGGCAGGTAGATTTTGTAAACAGGGCATGGACTCTAAGCTAGTGCAACAGCGGATATATTTGTATTCTTCAATAGGGTTATTTAATGACCATTAAAAGGTGCTGAATTTTTCCTAATTCCATTTTTTAGTCAAAAAACAAGATAAATCTGTATTTTTAAAATATAGCATACATGGATGTTTGTGATGCATTTATATTGAAAATGTTATGTGTTTACAATGCCTTGACAGTTTTGTAATTATGAATTAAAGTAACACATACTGATTTCAATATGTTTTCAGAAAACCTTGTACACTAACCCTGAAGCATATTAATGTATTTTTTGCCGTATAAGACGCTGGGGGGGAAAAGTTGGTGCGTCCTATACGACAAATGTGTTATAAAATAATTAAAATAAGATACTCACCCGATACCCGATCCTGCGTGTGTCTCTTCTCCTCGCTGGCTGCAGCGTGTGTATCTTCTCCTCGCTGGCTGAAGCGTGTCTCCTCCTGGCTGCAGTGCAGAGCGAAAGAAGCCGGCACCGCGCCCCCTGCTGTTCCCTGTCCTAACTGCCGTACAGTGGAAAAAAAGCAGTGAGTGATCAGAAGGGGAATTTGAATGACACAGAGTGATCAGAAGGGGAATTTGAATGACACAGAGTGATCAGAAGGGGAATTTGAATGACACAGAGTGATCAGAAAGGGAACTTGAAAGGCACAGAGTGATCAGAAAGGGAATTTGAATGGCACATGAGTGATCAGAAGGGGAATAATCTTTCAGAATCTTTTTTTTCTAGATTTTCCTCCTTTAAAATTGGGTGCGTCTTATAAGACGCACCCAATCCGGAGCGCCTTAAACGGCGAAAAATACGGTAGTTCTTTTAGGTCTGGTGTACAAATATGTTGGAAATCAGTTTGAGGTCAGTTTGTGCTTTGGTTTTATTCCTCCATAAAAGTCAATGTGACTAGGTGCCAAGGCATGGTAAGTGAATGCTAAAATCATAGTAAAAGCATTTTAAGTGCACCTCAAAAGGACATTTACACTAGCCTTTCATATATCAAGGGATAACAAGCATGTCTAAAAATATCACACTCTACCTCTGCCTTCCCTGTGCAGGACTTGCAATGACAGCACTATAAGCCATAGAAAGAAAGGGCAAAAGCAAGAGCTTACATTTCCAAAGGAACAAATGATGGTAACAATAATTCATACATTTATAATAAAGCATTTCATCATTCTATATTGCATTCTACCTGCATCCTGGGAGAGGATTTCACTATAAGGTTTGAAAAGGTTTCTATGATTATTCTTGACCCATTATATTTACTTCCCATTTATGATTAGCACAATGCTCCTTTAAGGAATGCTTAAAATAAACCAGTAACGAGCCTGGAAAATCACACACTGAGTATATGTTGGAAATTCATTTTTCAATGCACATAGATTATCTTTAAAGAGAACAGCATGGTATTAGATTGAGAAAAAAAAGGCACCTGATATAAATGCAAATGATTACTTTTCCTGTAAAAGTTGTGATTTGCTCTGTTCTCCCTCTATATTGACTGCTAAAGGAACTCATCGGATTACAGAACAGGAAGAGAGGCTCAGGAGGTGGGACATACAGGAAAATACAGGAAGATTTGCATGTAAATTTTGCTGTCCTTGCCTCTATGCTCAGCGTGCATTACCCAGCTTTGTGACATAATATATATTTGGAAGTTACTGTAATTTGTGACATACAAGGCATAGAAGTTTAAAAATAAACAAAACTTGTCTGAATGTATATCTGAAATGACTTCTTTCCTTTTTTTTTTCCTTTTTAGAAAGGACATAACATATCGTAATGTACACGTTTTGCATAGTAGGATAACTGTCTAAAGCAGCGTTTCTTGATATTTCTAACAAGGTAAACCCTTAAAAACCTTTCAGGTATTTATGGAACCTCTGCAATAATTACTATATCCACAACTCATAATGTATTAGTATGGTGGTGACTGGGAAGAATGTTTCCTACATTGCTGGTCATTGGAAACCTACAGGTCTCCATTCACTTTTTATAGGCTACAAGGGATTTTCCTATTCAATAGCTCATGTTTCTGTGAGACAGTCATGGCTAAACATGTATTCTTGTACAATATAAGTGGCTATGTGGTTATCTGTAAAACATAAAGATCTTTCAAGATGTGGATTGTAGAAGTCTATCCACCACCTAATACCTGATGTCACCTTTAGCTAGGAAAACAAAATCTGAAGATCATTCCCCCTTCTGTTTGATCTAGCTAAATTGGCCTGTTAGGTGAAAACCCTCTAAACTGACTAATGTTTCTGTCTCCTATAAAAAGGAAAACAAGCAATGCTGTCCATTTTGGTTTTATTGTATCAAGTTTATCATCATCAAATATTTTACAAGAACAATTGGCAGTGGTTTTAAAAGCCGCTAGGCATCTAATTAGATCCTGCTGGGCACAGCAGATTTTATTGATATCAACTAAGGCACATTTACAGTACCTGAGAACCAGTGATGTGTATAATGTCCCCAGGCTAGTGTTCCTCAGGGAGATGCTCCATTTAAGTGTTGTTCTAATAGCCTGTGGTATAAAAATTGTTATTATGACAGTATTTGTAGGGACAATATGGCCACTAAAAAGTAGTAAAATCTGTACTGTAGCGAGTGCTTTGTGCTACTACAGACAGACCGGAGAAAGAGTGATGTAATGTGTGTGTAACGGCTGCATAATGTAGCTAAAACATAATACCAGAATCATTTAGCTACAATTGGGGATATAGAGTGCACCTTATAAAAAACTGGTGCACATAGCAACCAATCAGCCTTCAACTAAGGATTTTTATTGGTTCAATAGGCAAAAAGACATTTCCCTAGAACATGTTTTGTACCCAAACTCCAAAGCCAATCTGTTTCAAGTGAGAATAGAAAAAAAGACAAGACAGATGGGATTAAAAAAAGAAAAAGTATAAAAGGTAAATGGCATTACAGTGGCAAATGGCATCCCTACCATAGTCATATATCATTAACACCGTCTAAGGCCAATTGTGTGAGGAAGCCATTTAACCTAACTGTATGTCTTTGGGATGTGGGAGGAACATACAAACTCCATGCAGAACATGTCCTTCCTGAGACTTGAAACTGGGACCGTAATGCTGCAAAGACAAGAGTGCTAGCCACAAAGTACCATATCCACTGGAATTGTTTATGTCTCCATGCAGTTTAGGAACAAGGTAGCAAGTGTTCTGGCTGACAAAAAAAGAAAGTGTTTAATAAGTTAGGTGGTATGGATAAGGCACCAAGGCTTTTTCTGTCAAACCATCTTTATTATGCCTGGATGTAAAAGAATAGTTCTAAGGCTTTTCTGAAGTTAGATACTAAACACTGCAATTGTCATTTATTGATTTATTATTACAAAATATATTTTTTTAGATAAGGTTGCAGGATTTACAATTTCCTAAAGAGCCAAAATCCAAACCCAAAAGACCAGTAATCCAAAATAACCATTTTTCTTGTCTTTTCCTGACAGTGGGACAGTGGAATGGTATTGTGCACATACCTTTGGTAAATCAAAAGCGTTTCATACTTAGCCTAGTTATTTTTATGCTGGAAATATCGGGAGTGTTATTCTTCTATGTTAAGGGGACTGAGATAGAGGTCCACTTTTTGAAAATCTGTTTACTAATTTTGTTGTTGAGAATTACAAAAACAAAACCCTCTAAACCACTGTGGTAACAAACAATGTACCTGATTCATATTATGCAGCATTAGTACTAAAGGACGCAACCAAAAAAGCATGCTCCTCAAAAAGTATTTGTGAAAGGTCATTGCAGTGTTGCATACCTTAAATTGTTGTTATAGAGAAAAGAGATGACATCCAATTTTGGCACATTAAAAAACATATAAAGTGCACATATAGCAAAAAGTATCAGTCCCATAAAATTTACATCACAATTGAACTTTAGAAAAATGACACATTGTCGAATTTTATAGGTGCTTTTAGAATTGATTTGATTATAATATTATATATAATAGTCATTATACTATTGCAACAGAAATAGAAGTTTTGAAGTGCCAAACATATTCTAAACAATCAGTAAAAGAGTTTTTAAACAAGCCATTTCTAATCTCTAACTGCTTGTATTGTGAAGTTATTCATTCTCAAAGATCACAACAGAACTCTTTCAGTCAGGTTTAGTAACAGTTTAGTAACACCTTTTGGTTGTTTGGATTACAGGATGATAGGTCGCTAAGACCTTTATAGCAAAATAGCTAAGATTTCAGAAAACATCTTAGTGCTTATAGATTTTAGGGTGAATGAAGGTTGTTGTGATAAGATGAACTGAATCTATTTTTGCCTTCCACTTAATCAGCCGTGTATTAGTTTTTCCACTAAGTTTATTTATTGCAACAGTTGTTGGATACATCATGAATGAATGAAGATAACAGCCGATTTTTTTTTTCTGTCATTTGAATAATTGTTTAAAGAGCTATCACTTTTTTTTAGATGAATGTAATTTTTGTTTTTAGAATAGGACTGGTACTAAACTGTCTGTCCACCCTTATATTAATAATGCCTAGACGTGTGACC
This sequence comes from Pyxicephalus adspersus, assembly GCF_032062135.1. Taxonomy (NCBI): domain Eukaryota; kingdom Metazoa; phylum Chordata; class Amphibia; order Anura; family Pyxicephalidae; genus Pyxicephalus; species Pyxicephalus adspersus. The sequence continues at coordinate 82,702,180 of NC_092860.1, forward strand.
GCTACTAATGATCCTGAACGTGTGCATCTTCCTCCTTAACAATAATGAGCCTCCTATTAGTTGCTATACCTGTAATGGCTTGAAGCACTAGTCCCTGTTTCCTGGAATCTCTATATATTACATAAACTGCCAAGCTACATCCTATTATTAAAATTTAACAGATTAGGTATTCTAGATTCTAAATTGGCCCCATCTCCTTTATATAGCACATCAATCCCATGTTTTACCACTTATCAAATGTAAGTCAAAAACAGTTCTCTTCAAGGCAGATGTCATGGCAATCAAATTAATCAAGGGTGTTCTAGCTGGGTCTAATTTCATTATGCCTATCTTTCTGCAAACTATAATTGATTATATACTGCAAAGACAGAAAACAGAAATGTGAGCTGTGCTGCAGTTATAATGAAAGTGAAAAAAATAAATAATTACAGTAACAAACATACTTGTTTAAGAAAAATGTAAACGTTAAATTAAAAACAAAAAGTGATGGAAGCCAATCTGAACTGTAACTAGGCTGCAGTGAGTCGAGGTGATAGACAAGATCATATTTGCTACACTCATGATAATAATTAAAACTGTGTAAATATATATTCATATTGAACTGGAATGTCAGTCCATCCAAAATCTATTTGTATTCGTCAAGTTAAAGGTACACTGTAATCAAAACGAAAAAATAAACCTTAAAGTTTATACAGAGATTTAAACCTTTCTATTATAAGTCTAGATTCATTTATCATGCAGATATATTTGGTGTGGTGCAGTGCTTCCTTTTCTGGTGCAGAAGAACCCCTACTTGTGCTGCAGGAGAGATATTCCCTAATAAACCCAGGGCAGGTATATTGGTATACACTGATATAAAAATGTATTAGTACTAAGAACATCTTCATTGTTACCAATCAGATCAAAGCCACTGTAAGTTTGTGGCAGCAGGAGAGGGATTCCTTAATATACCTGGGGCAGGCTCCCTGCTGTTATATATTGATATAAAAATGTATCAGCACTAAGTGCACCTTCATTGTTAGCAATTTAATCAAAGCCGCTGTAAGTTTGTGGCTCATTGTGCCAAAAAAAAAAGAATATTGTAGTTGTTCAGGGTTTTTCAAATTACCAAAAACTTCACTTGTACAGATATAATAGGCTTTTGGGATAGGGGAACATTTATGTTTGGAGTTTTGAATAGGAATTAGCAGGAGATAGGTTGGTGTGGCTATCTATATCTATCATACGTATGAAGTAAGTTGTTTCTTTCTGCTAATAATTTACTTATTTTATTTTAAAGAATTACATTTTGTTGGTTTTATGTTTGTGGATTTTGTGAAGAGTTATCAGGTTTTTACTTTCTTATTTTTTATTATTTCTCTTACTTGTCATTGTATTGTTATGTTTTCATGGTCCCGATTCAATGTTCTTGTCCCTGAATTTTCTCACTCAGATGCTTTTGTACCTTATCATTAAAATTCCAACCCTAGCATACAAAAACACTTAAAAATTAGATGACCCCAGTAAACTAAAGATTGATATTACTTTTTCTGCTTTTCATTCCAGTTATACAATTAAAAAATATATTTACAATAAGCACTGATGCCCCTAGATTAACAAGGGCCAGTAAAGTTACAAGATTCCCTAACTGCTAGGGTCTACCAGTTGTAGTCCATTATAGCTTTGTGCTCTGTTCTTCTCAGTTAATAGAGCATGAGTTCTTCTCCCAGTATCAGCATAACTGCCTGCATGATGAGAACATGTTCTATCTGCTATTTAGTAGTGGGGTCCTCTATCTAAATATCTATAAGAGGTGTGATATCATCACAGGGGAACGGTACACCACACACCCTCTGTGGCACTGGATCAGAGGTCCATACCTAGGAGTTGTGCTGGAAACAGACCCGAGCAGCAGATTTATATCTTCAGTATATCTTATTTTACAAGATGGGAAAAATAAAAATGCTTGTGGAATAGGTTAGAGGGCAGTATGGGTGGTGACAGAGGTTCTAAATCCTAACAAACATAATGCTAACATTACCCAATTCTTAACCCATAAACCTTTTTCTGTTTTCCAACTATTTATTCAGTTTTGTACCTATTCATTTTAATTTACATTAGGAGCCTGATTTGTAGGTACAATTCACCAACCTTAAATTCTTGCTGAGGTCTAACTGACTTTAAAATGCTCAGGACTTACTACATAGTGTGAAAACTTAAGCATAAAAATGCAAAGGCCTATTGGATTTTTTAAATTGATCATGGTTTAATTTATAATAATTCCTCTTTGGTATTACTATATTACACGTTGTGCAGGTTGTGAGTGTATCATTGATTGCAGAAGAACAAAATATTACCAAAGAGATATTTTTTATTGGTCAGTAGTGCAATAGGATAAGAGGATTACAAACAGGAACCAGAGATTGTAATAGGCAAACATGGCTGACTCTCTTTAAATACATAATTACTCGCTAAAGATATAAACATGTTTTGAAAAGGCACATTGATGGCATTCTTATCATTAGGCTGATCTGTCATTGCTCATGTCTAAAAACAATAAAATTAGTACAGCTGGCATTTAAAAAAAAATCTTTACTGAGTGACGTATTAATGCTGCAGATATTTACCTCTCTCTTTCTGGATACTAGCTCTCTGGAACCTCTGATTTCAATACTTTCATTGAAATCAAGGGTTATTAAAAAAAATGAACAAATATGCATTGTAACCATGCTCTGGAGACATGTTCTTTCCCAGTTAATAAGGTATTAAAACCATGAGATCAGCATGATAGCCAGGCTTCAGAAGGAGGTCAGCAATGGTACCCTACATATTTCATTAGAGGTTTCCTTTTTTAGCTCTGTTTTAGACCTGTCAAGCAGTACTGAAAACTGTGCCATTAAAACCCCAACCCTGAAATGCGGCACACGGTACAGGAAATGTTATTAAAAAAGCTGGTATTTATTATCATGCTTTAACAAGGACCAATTATTGATCTCTTTCATAACTAGATATTTCTCATAGAATAGCTTTTTAAATCCACACGGACCCTGGGTTTTTCTATTGCTGGTAATATATTGCAGAATTAGCTGTAACTGCTAGGTGCAGGTTTTTTATGACACCATTGCAAAGAAAATATTTACAGCAAATTTTATTTTATATATATATATTGCCATTGTTTATGGTTTGCTAAATTGATTTTCCCATATCCACTGGATGGTGATTATAAACGCTTGGTGGTGCTTGTGGTTTGATATGGGAAGCCATGCCTTATTTATATTAGTGGTCATTGTTGCTTAAATACATCAAAATCATTTTTCAAACACTGGTAAAATTAGTTAGGTTTTAAAACATTCTGACATTCCTTGGCATACAGCAGTATACCAGAATACATGACTATATAGGTCCTGAGAGCTCACAAGCTACAATTGAGGTAACTAGAGGTACCCATCAAGTAATAACATAGCATTTTTACTGAATGATATGGGAAAATTTCGGCTTGGCTTTATGCCATTAGATGGTATTCAGATTTTTTTTTTTTTTGAAAGGGCATGAAAACATTGTCCCAAGAAACTTGTACTTACAGTAACAGAATATTACCTTTAGACTACATGGAACTCATCTATTCCTTACCTTACTGTCCCTCGTTTTTTTACACTGTGTGTAAGTGACCATGACAATCCTGCCTGGGGTCCAGCTAGCCCCTCACTGGGCTGAACTCAATTATCAATTACAAGGTTCGCAACATTTAGGACACCCCCAAATTTGTTATGGAGAAGATGGTAGTATAGGTATTCGGCCCTAAAACATTTCCTGTCCTAGAATGACAATGTTACTCCACCATAAATACAGTACAGTTAGTGTTGTCACCCTAGCAGGGGGAGTGTGTTATTTGCAGGTCAACCAGAATAAAAAGTAAAGGAAAAAAAACAAAAATGTAAGCCAATAAAGTCGCTACATTTAGGGACAAATAGGCTGCAATACATTACATTTTTTCTTGGGTTTTAAATTCACTTTAACTAGATGTATATCCTTTGGATAATCCTAGTCAACAAGTAAAGACCTTCCTAATGCAAAGCTAAGTACAACCAGATATGTGGGCCTATAAAGAAGAAGGACCAGTAAGTATGAGTAAAATGCAAACCATTCATCATGCAGGATCAAAGGAAATAAATTCAGCAGACAAATGACTATTTTACAGCTGCTATAGTGTGCATCTCAATAAATAAGATTGTATTACATTACATTGTGAGACTCCTTGAGGAACAGTTAGTGATATGACTATGGACATTGTAAAGTGCTGCGTAATATGTCAGCACTATATAGGTACTTGCTATGTTTCTAATGATACACAGACAATGATGACAGTATATTATTTCTATATATCTATATATAAAATCAATAAAGCAGGCTGCATTCAAGCTGCAACCTTTACATCCTTTACAGTTTTGCCTACTAAAACATTTCCCATACCATCATGGACATGGTGGGGGTGCACTTTTTATACTGCTTATTCTGGTTCTGTTTTCACCCAATCTCCTGCCATATCATTAGACTGAGTTTTGCTTCTGAGCAGTTCATCTAAATTACTTATGTTAAAAACCTTGCATATATAACCCAATTGTTGTAAAGCAATATATCAAGTCTTTGCCTATTGTCTGGATGTCATCTCAAATGAACTGTCACTTCCTTTTTGTAGTGTATAGATACTAAAAAAATAACTACTTACCAAAAATGTAACAATAAATAGCCAGTCATTTGGCAGAAACAACACAGGCACATTTTCTGCTTTGCAAGACATATAATTGGATATGTACTTGAAATGAACTGCATAGCTTCTAAAGCTATTAAGGCCGACACATACTGAGAATCGGCATCTAGAGTTGAATCACTAATGGTATTTAAAATTATTCTCTGAAAATGTTGACATTCTGTCCCAGGGATACACATGCTTAAATAAGGTCACACACCCAATGCCACAACAGCAAATAAACATTAAAGGAAAGTGCTTTGCTATATAATAATGCTTTAGCTTGAACCAGTGTAAAGACTCTTCTATCCAAATATCACATCTCCACTGATTTAATTACAGAATAGCAATGTAAAACAGCACTTTTATCTTCTGGTACATTCTGAATAATAATATAACGGTAAAGCCCTTATTTTTTAAACAGAAATAGTGTACAGAGGTCACCAGTTACCAATTCAAATCAATCAAATTTAAAGATGAAGTTTAATCTTTTTTATCTTTTGCCCCTACTCCTTTCCCTCTGATTGATGTGATATCACCCACAGTTGATGCTGCACTGCCATGATTAAAAGATCTGAAATCCAATAACTGGAAGGGGTAGGAGAGGGACAGTTAGGCTAGGGAGGAAAGGGCTAGATGATGCTGGATGTGCACCAACTATGAAAAGGTGGGGGGCTCGGACTTGTTGCAGCTTCTAATACATATAGAATGAAGTGGACTATGTACACATGTATAGGACTATGTACACATGCATAGGAAGCTGACTATGTACACAATCAAATTAAGCAATTTAGTACAGGAGAGGAACCTGTAAAACCAAAGACTGAAGGTAATATTGGAATTCAGGCTCACTATTTACTGAAATCACTGCAATCACAGAGCACACAACCACAACAGAACACCTAGGTTATGTGGTCATTTAACCTGTAAAATGAAGCTAAAGTGCAGGCAGCTCTGTGCTCGTACTTCTGAACTGGCAAAGTATCCTACAATTTAAACTAAATCTGTGCTTTATATATGCCAGGCAAACCAACAGTTGCACTTTAATGCAGACCACTATATTCACTAATTGTCAAATTGATAAAAAATGTTGCATAGTATATGGCTAGCTTTAAAAATGTTATGTTACCAATTGCTAAACTTTATTGTCTTTTGCACATTACATTTTGCTTTACTAGTCAAAGACTTATGATGAAGAAAAATGAAAAACCATAAACCATAAGTCCAATATGCTAAAGAAGCTATGTGGATTAGTGTTTTATGCTCCCCTGGATGAAGAAAGACTGCAGCAAACACTGCAGTCGGTGCAGACCAACACTGCAGGCTGTGCTCAGTGTAACAAGATGCAAAGTAAGCAAGTACCTTTGTGTCTGTCAGTACTGAGCTAATCTGTTCACTATAAACCTTGTATACTGTTGGCCCGAGAGCCCCCAGAGAATTCACTGCATCTCCATTGTGTGCACCCATCAGATTCTTGTAAATGGCAGGTCTCAATGTTTGGGAAAATGTATTTAGCAAATGAGAGCCCAATTTAAACCTAAAATTTTTTCTTTAAAGAAGTTATGAATTTCTTTAAAGAAAAAATCATAAAACTAATTTTTACAGTACCTGGAGTTTAAAAATAATGACACCAGAAAGTGTTCAAATAATAACGGATTGATTTAGGGAATAGGAAGGAATTGTTTTGCCTCTGTTGGACCCATTGCTTTATAAGGTTTTTTTTCTGATATCCGTCTGAATCAGCATTTAAATTTGTGTATAGGTTTATGTCTAGCATATTAAGGCTTTCTAGTATGTTCATTTCTTTATTTCCCTTGTTAAAAAATGTAGTGGACTTGTATCTTTTATCAACGATGTAACTTGTCCTGATGCTAGCCTCTGGTTATATACCAATAACAAAAACTCGTGGTTGGAGCCCTTTGAACCAATGATTTTTCCTTAGATTTAGCAAGTTTTTACCCATCAGGTTTCCAAGGCTCTGTTGATTAGATTTCTAAATGTGTCTGTACCTCTGCAGATTTCCCTCACTTTCTGTCTGTTCAAACCATTGCCAGCAGGACAGGAAGTAAGTTTAGATTACCCTACAAAGACTTCTTCCCCACTTTGTCTTGTCCACTTTGTACACCACACAGCCACTACTTTACTCCTCCACCTATATTATTGGACACCTCTATTATCACTGTAGCCTTCTGTAACACACGTTTCATACCAATGTGCTCTTTGCCCCTATTCCCCCAACACCTGTCTGATTATCTCTACTCTCCCCCACCACACACACACCTCTTCTACCATTTACTCCCTGCACACCTCTTTTACAATTGTAGTGGTCTCTGTGCCTAAAACAATGTCCAGGTGCAAAGGATTTGTAATTCTGCCCAAGCAGTCCTGAGAATTACACAGTCTTGCCAAACTAAGCAGCCAAGTTGGTGACTAGACTTTCCCTGCTAAAGTTATACAGTTCTGCTAGGTCATCCTCCCCAGACAAAACCCTTTAACTGGAGACTACTATGAGACCAATTACCTACACAGTGGGCCGGATTTATTAAAGCTTTCAAAAACTGGAGAGGGTAGACTATAATGGGAGGGCCTGGATGATCCAGTAAATCTGGAATAGATTTAAAAATTGTTTGCTATTAGTTGGCAAATGTTTTTAGTCCTGGAGCAGATTCATTCCAGGTTTGCTGGATCCCATAGGTTCTGCCATGATAGTCTATCTTCTCTAGTCTTCAAGAGCTTTAATAAATCAGGTCAGTTAAGCAGTTATAGTCCACTGCCACCATGCCATGCAGCCATTGCTGGAATACATGTATGTAGGCAGCAAGTGGCTGCAAAGAGGCTGCTGCAGGGTATCACCAACAGTGAGGTGTAATAAATGGTAAAAGTTTTGTATGGTAAATTGTCCTTTTACAAACTGAATGTCAATAATTTGGGATTACTGCTAGGGATGATTATTTAAACAAATCCACTGTAGAGGCAAGAGATGGAGATGTTGCAGCTGCAAACTTTTAGCCAACCTAATGTTTTTGTGGTTTTGCAGAATTTAATTGTGCATATGGGGGGAAAAAAAATACCTTTAATAATGCACATTTTGCTGCTACATGCATATATATTACAAAAACATATATATGGAACATCACCATCCACATTGGGGTCTAGATTCTACTTTAAATTGTCCCCCAGGTTAACAAAAAAGTGAAAAACTGGTGCATTGCGATTAGCTGCTACACTGCAATCTATTAGCTGAACATATTCCATTGTGCCTGTCAGCTATAATCTCCATAACACTGGCTGCCAAGAAGTCTGCTGGAGAGTTGTGTATCTGCTTCCCTTTGTGAGACGCCACATACTACATGGCACAAAAGCCTTCACCTTATGTTTTCAGTTATCCTCTGTTATTTACTGGATGCACAGTGAGCACAAAATTGTATATATTTTAAATGACACCTATACACCTCATGCACCCTCCCAGACATTCTACACGTTGTTCTTGGACAGACAGTGCCAGAGAGTAACCAGTGAAGTCTTAATGTTCTTATCAGAAGATAAAAGGAAAAATACTACAGTGACATCCTCTCAAATGATAATACCATATTATACCATATGAAATAGGCTTATGGAATGCGCTTTGCCACTTTGCCACATAATATAACAAATAAGCCTTTGGACCTTTTCTTTTGACAATAAAGCATTTATTCGCTAAGTCTGCTTATCAGACACAGACCACCCCAATGATACAAATCTCAGCATAATTTTCTTATATGCATGGCGCAGTTCTTAGGAAACTGCAGGAAATTGTCTGCCCAAGGAATACTAGGAGAAACTGATTTTAAAAATGTTACTATTACCAAAAAATGTATTGTGTGGACAAAGTAAACTACTACAGGAGTATTGCCATTGTATCACCAGTTACTTACTCTACTCTAAAAATTTGTGCAAAGGGTTAATTATTACTACTGATAAAGTAGACTAATAATAAAAATTTACAACAGCCTAACCTAAACTGAAAAACCCATCATTTTTCTTATACTCTATCTAAAACAATTACAAAAACCGACCTAACTTATATATGTGTACATATTCTATGTCTAGACAAGCCTGAGGGACCCTTGCTATAATTTCCAGGAACTAGGTAATCCCTGTTAAAGTCAAACTATTAGAGATCTTGGGTAATCTCAGCCTCAAACCTCACCCGAAACAAAAAAAAAGTACACTTACCTTCAATCCCGCAGAGCAGTCGATCTGAATTATACAGTAATGAAATTGTCATCACTATCTCATACTTGAAGACATACTTTAACTGAACTGACCAATATACCAACTCTTGGGTAAATGTCCTCTGTGAAGTCTATAGCATCATATATTGCTGTTTCAATTCAAATAATATCTAAAATAATAATGGAACAAATACCTGACCAATATGCTCTTGAGTCATGTGTAAACAAACTCTTCATTGAAGGACTAAAAAATTGCAGAAGACAATGCTGCTGTAGGAGCTCTCCAGTGCTGGCAACCAAATACATTTAGTCATGTGATTATGATTAGAATTCATAATGTCTAACTCAGCAGATATCACTTGAACACATTCTTATCAGCAATGAATAAACCCTGGAGTGTCTTTTTATTCTAAAAAAGTTAAGTATTAAAGCTTTTCTGTAGCTGTTCTTTTTCATCCTTTCTAGCAAGATCTTTACCATAGCTAGACAACCCTTTTATTTAAAGTAAAAGTTCTGTGCGTTTGTTTGTTTTTCAGTGCAACACCCTTTTTTTTTTAAGCAGCACCACCCCCTAATTCTCGATCACCTAGGCAACGGAGAATGAACAGGAGCGCAAAGCCCCCCGGGATACATACGTCACGCATCCCAGGAGGCTCTTGGGTGCTCCTTCTGCACATGCCCGCACATCTTTTCAGGAGCCTTTTTGTGAAAAGGTAAACATATTGCCGATCTCACGCATGCGCAGGAAGAGATGTCCGGACCGATTGACAGCCCTGCGGGAATAAAGGTAACTAGATTTTTTTTTGTTTTCAGGGGACTTATGAGTTTAGTTCCTCTTCAAATGTAGAATATTTTTTTTAGATTCATTGTTGTACAAGATTTTTTATTTCTTTTTAAAAATACCAACAATAAATCATAATTTCTAGGGAAACTGGGTAACAAATGTTAGATCTTCATTTAATTGTAATAAAATAAACATATTTTACCTAATAAAAGCCTAATAAATCTTTTCAGAAGGACATTTCATTTCCCTGTACATTTGAAATACAGGTAAAAAAAAATATATTTTTCTAATGTAGTGAGAATGTTTATGTTGTAGCCCAGCATCCTCAATATTATAGGAATCTAATTCAAACCTTCTTTTTTATCATAATAAAACAAGTGATTAGAACAATATAAAACAGATGATAAATTCTTAGCTATTGCATAAAATTGTCATTTAGGATCCATACTTAGAAATAATTATTCCTAGCATGGTGCACAGAATGGCTCTGTGAAAGGTTAGCTGAAGTTTGTTGCAATATTCCACTTATTACATTATCTAGTCAGCACTGTATAAAGATTCTGATAAATGTGCAAGCAAAAGGAACAGTTTTATTAAAAATGTGACAAGAGTGGTTTACAGGTTCCTATATTTTCCCTTCCTGCTGCTACGCCACCATCCAACCCCCTTTTTTTCTAAAATGAAAATAAATCCAGACACATACAGTTATTAGAAACAGTTGTGACAGTTTATTATAACATATATATATAACCAATATCCAAATATAGAAATATATGTATTTCTATACCACTAGTAGCAGCCATCCAACAATGTAATTGTAAGGCAAATAATATATATATTTCCCTTAGGCTCCAAGTCCTGGAAGGCTTTATAATAAACTGAACCCATGGCCTTTCTCTACCTCTATAATCATAGGAATTTTTGGTCCACAACCTTACTGCACTGCCACAGGGCTGATTAATTTTTTCTGCAGATCACCACACGATTAAGCCACAATTTAATCTTAAAAAACTTAAAGGACACCACCTTTAAGTTAACACCTTAATGTAACATCGTTTTTACATATAACACCAAAATACATTTTTGGGTCAAATTAAGCTCTTCTGCTTGTACTGACTTCCAAGAATTATTGTTCCATTTTACATCTAAATGCAGCTCAAATAAAAAGTCAAATTAGGACAGAATGATAATTTTTTTATGATAACTTTGCCATGCAAAAAACTGTGCTATGATTACATAACAGACAATAATTTATTTATGCTACACCTGACTATTGATGTTCCAGTCAATTCTACAAGCCACCATGCACAACATTTACAATCATAATGCTCACATCATAACTCCCAGCTGGGGCAAAGGGGGTGGGGGGGCAGAGAAGTTTTTCCTGGTCCCCACCCCTGTGGCTGCAAAGTATCTGATTTGAAGACCCCTATAAATACACAATTTAATTTTCATATTTTCAATAAGCTATGCTATACTAAAGCTTTCATACAGCTTTTAAATGATTGCATTTAACAGCATGTGTAAAGGAAAATATTAGTATGACTTATTTTTTGTGTAATCTTTTTTAATGGTTTGTGTAATAGGGAACATTGTAGGGAGGTATGTAAAAGTCAGACTGCAAACAAGATCTTTTCTTTAGCTTCATCAGCGTGTGTAGTCAAGGCCTTTCTTACTAGTAATTACCTAATTATTCATATGATGTGTGTTTATCGACCATTAGGCATTCTTTATTTACTATGTTCATCCATTTTATTTCTCTCTTTACAGATGAACTAAGACAGAAAGGAATGAGAGAGTACACAGGTGCATGCAGAATGGCTGTACTAAAACTACAGTATATTAAAGTGAGTCATTTCACATCAATATCAAATGAACAAAACACCTATTTAATGTAATGCAACAAGACAGGCAGACAAAGTAAAGGCCATTTAGACCACATGATTTTATTAACTCATAACAATGGCAAAGTCGTGATGAAAATTAAAATTGATATAACCTCTTAAATTGCAATATCTGAGTACTTCAGTTTAAGGAGTTACCGAAGATAGACATGATGGCAGGTTAAAAACATAAACCAAAATATAGTGTACTGTTTAATATGAAGATTAATATTGTATTAGGAGAGAAATAGGGGGCTGTCATTGCTGGCCTTCATTTAGGGAATCTAGTTGCTTGACTGTTACCTTGACTAGATAAAACACACAAAATAATTCGCTTCTGTCTTTTCTTAATACATAATTATAGTTTTCATAATTCAAGCAGCAAAAGTATCTTTTCTGGCCTTGTATCAGGCTCTTGCAGTCCCTGTAAGTCAATCACTTATGCTGCAATGTCTAAGGCTACGTACACACGTCAGATGATTTTCGTCGCTTCAGGTATCAGAAAGAGAGACTGATGTATGTACAGTGGTCGTTCGTCGCTCATGGATCTATCCTGGTGGATCCATGAAAGACTAGCAACTGCAATACAAGTGGAGGAGAGAGAGCACAGCGGGGTGCTGCTTGATCGTTCTCCCCCTCCCCTTCCTTTAGAGCAGAACGGCACTGTATGTACAACTTTGGTTCATGCACCTTTCAGTCTTTTCTTTACAAAAGTCTAATGTGTGTACGGAACCTTAGTGACAAAAGTGCGGATAGAAGAGAGAGATGTGTAGCAAAATTATGAGCTCATCAGCATGATGCATTTCCTTTCACAGGCTAGGGAACAAAACTCATGTTACTTTACTGCAGCAGAAAAAAAAAGCCAGACAGGGCTGTGATTTACAGGCTTTTAAAGCAGACCTATCACTAAAATGTTTACTTTATATAAAAGAGTGGATAACCCCTTTATAACAAGTAAAACATTTTTTTTCTTCTTCCAAATTTATCACACTCCATCTCGATGGTCAGATTGGATGACAGTGCCAAAAGAAGAAGATGTTGGTGCCTAGTAATTGCTCCGCGCTGCGACAGAGGAGGATTACTGGATGGCACGGGACCAAATTGAGGGGACGTGTGAGGGATTGGTTGCTCTGCAGAAGTAAGTGATGTTTTTTTCTTTTTAGTATAGTTCCGCTTTAACCTGAGCATTACACAAAGCACCAATCAAGCCAAATTACAAGAGACCCCAGTAAAACTTGCCCTCATAACTAAAGTAACAGCAGGGACTGGAGCCTCAGCACATACTTGATTGTCACAAGGAGAGATGAGCCGGCATGGACAGATAGTGGGTAAAGCAGCACAGAATAAGTGGTGAATCACCTCTTTAATTACAGCAGAAAATCAATCTGCTGCCACCCTTTGGAGTAAAGCCAATGCCTTACTACCCTTGCTTTTTTCGAGGTATGGTAAATGGTCTAATTAAAACTTTAGTGATTTTGCATGCACATCTCATGTAGGAACTAACAGAATGAAGTGCACACTGACCTCAATAACTGTGACTGTAAAAAAAAAAAAACACTAAAAAAAAAAACACAAAAACACTGTAAAAAAAAAAAAATGTAAAAAAGGCAGAATGTATTCCGATATCGGTGCATATATGCACACTCTGGCTATATCATACTTAATTTCATACTCTGGTGTCTCCAAACCAGTAATAAATATCTGAACATATGCCTAATCTCTAACACAATAGTCTTCTGGATTTTTTTGACATTACTTGTCATATTTTTTTGGTTACAGAACAAAAAAAAGTTTTGGCAAAATTCCAACACTAGGATTGGGCAATTGATCAGAATAGAATGCACAAAATCTCTGCTAATAAAACAGGACTTCTAGCCTGTTATATGTAAATATGTTTACCAAAACACAGATCGGTTTTATGCACCACACTTCTATTGTTGTGGAATGAAGGTCGTACATTTTTTTCCATGTATCATTTTGTTATGGAATGGGGGCCCTGTTTTTTTTTTTATTTTTACAGTTCATCTTTGAATCTTTCTCCTTGCTTATACTTCTTGTAATAATTTTTATAGCAGCATATTATAGGCTATAAAGATGGTGCATAACCTGCGTGCTCCAAGGCAATTACGGCCTCTAGCAGCTCTCAGACAACCCACAAGTCACTATGGCGACCCAGACAGCAGAGAAGCACTGGCGTTCATTCATGTAATGCTAAAGTGTTTCTAGAAATAGGTCAGGCTGAGCTGTCCACAGCCTACATCTTCTATATCCTTTCATTCCCAGACAACAAGATTTTGTAACTGTATGATTTCTCATAGGCCATTATAATCTTTTCCAATTACCAATTTTCCATAGACTGCAGTGAAATCCATGGAATGAGTTTAAGGTTTGGGCATAAGTAATACATTTGTCTAATTAAAAAAAAAATATCAAGAAATAAATGTTTGTAATTGTTGTATTATTCAGATTTTGTTTATTTAGCTGAATAGATATCTGAAAAATCTTCTGGTATGTAAGAGACCACTTACTGCAAAAAAATCATCCAGATAATTTTCAGTTCATGTAAGTACCAAAGACCAGATTTTGACTACAATATATGGCAAATAACCTGGCTTCAAATGGAGAAGTTAGCTAGTTAGATGACCTCCTAATGAATATCTAAACCCAAGAAGACAAATGTAATATGTTGCAACTTATCAGCCTGTAGATGTAATGGCTGCATTATTTGATGTTTTAGACCTGAAATGACAGAAATGAAAGAACTGAAATGACAGAAATGCGGTGTCCTTGCTTCTTGTGAGATGAACACAAACAAATAAAAATGTAGAATGTAAAATGGCTTTGTTATCGGAATTAGAAAAACAACCTGGATGACAACCATGGCTTTTATAGTAGGGGAATTAAGCATTGACACCCAAGGACAGGACATGTGTTACTTTAATTTTAATATGCGGATAGCTACATTTCGGATTTGTGCAACCATGGCAACACTACTCAAGGTCTAAACAGGATTTGTCAGTGGAGTTCTACATTGGTTCTTGTAACTGAACTATTACTGCTCCAAAAACAAAAAAACAAAAAAGATTGCTTTAGTACCTCTGACAAAATTTACCAAGGCTATGTTCAGACTGGCAGTGCTGCATGTAACATCTACTTGTGACAACCCAATCAAGAACTTAGTTACTTAGTTACCCAATTTAGTACTAGCTGCTGTCAAATCTCCAAATATTGGTTCTTTAAGAGACATCACTATGGTGCAAGGTGGTGGCAAAGTGCTTGCTGCTAGAAGCCATGCGGAATCGCTTGTTCCTGCCACAGGTCTATACCTGACATAAGTGTTCATGTGAATGTACTACTACCTTCTTCTGATGTTTTCAGTGGAATTTCTGACCATCCTCTGTCTACTGTATGCTGTATATTGACTATTTCCTTAGCTTGCTATTCGACTTTGAGCTTTATAAGTGCATTTGGCTGCTGGTAAATTATATATATAAAGTTCTAAGAGGGGGATAGGTAGGTAATGAAAAAGACAGTGTTTAAAGCTTTACATTCTGACCTTAGAATGTCAATATTAACCTTAACCTACAATACTCATCTGTCCCTATTCTGTCCCAATGTGCCATCATCTTCGTGTTTCTTTTTTTCTGAATAGTATCTTTGGCCATCTTGATTGGCCAGGCTGGAATGACATAATTCCTGTGCACCTGCGAGTTTATTCTTTCCCGGCACGTGCACAGCAAGCCAGGATTGCCAGGTATCCCTGACAGCTGGGTGGAGATCAGGCAGGTAAGGACAGTTTTTGCAGAAGGGACATCACCTGTCCTTTTCTGAAATAAACATCTGCCTGATCCTTAATTGTTCAAAGTGGAACTTTAAATTTAGTTTCATCCACTTAGCACCTACTTCACAAAGAACATTTGTTCTACATATTTCAGTACTAAAGTGGTAACGCTCACTCGTTGTACTGTATCTATGGAGGAGTAGTGTTGTCCCTGTGAGACATGAAATGTGTAAAGAATAAAGAATACCTCCCATTTCCTTCAGATATAACTACAGAGTGCATAGGAGACAGAAAAAGACTGCGTGTCTAGTAGCTAACAGGTATTTGTTGCATTAACAAAGTTCAATGTTAAAAAGAAATTACAACCTGCCCCAACATACAATAAAAAACTGTGTACCAACTCATGTTGCCTACTTGTATTTATCAAAATGTAATGTCATTTGTGTAAAAATAAACAAATAAATCTCCTTATTGTACAGTCCAATAGTCATAGTAGCAGTCATATTACATAGGTAAGTCACAGGCTGTTCAGAAAGAGAGCTGAACAGAATGAGGGGGAAAAAATGTTCCTTACTGACAGGTCATCTGCCAAGATGAGCTTCCTGGTTTGTTTATGTAGCAATTAGAAGCTTATCTCCTGCTCTCTGTACATGAAAGTAACAATGGCAGCACAGTTGGCTATGACACTTGCCTTTGCAGCACTAGGCCTTATGTTGGAATCTCAGCCAGGACATGGAGGTTGTATGTTCTCCCTGTGTTTGTGTGGTTTTCCTCAGATTTCCTCCCACATCCCAAAAAAGTGCATTTAGGTTAAGTGGCCCCTCAAAATTGCCCTTAGATTGTGTTAATGATATATGACTATGGTAGGGAGATTGGATTGTGAGCCCCTTTGAGGAGCAGTTAGTGGCTGCTGGAGGTAATATTGGTCCAGTAAATCTATAAAAGCAGAGGGGACATTTTTATTTTAATTTTGCCTGCTAGTTTACAACTACTTAAACCTGGACCAGTCTTTTAAACCGTTCATGCAGAAACAGGAATTGTACTAGACACTTTAACATAATAACATACCTTGACCACACCTGGCGTGAGCCAAAAATCAAATGCAAAATATTTTATTTAAGTTTGAAGATAATACCTTTTTAAAGCATCACATGAATTGTAAAAAAGTTGTAAAATGTTTTTTTTTTAACATAAAAATGTGATGTAAGCACTAATCCCTTAGAAGTAGGGTATTCAATATATCTTTTATTTATCTAATTTCATGAAGTAAAATTATCTTTACTAAATTATACAGTATTCAGTAATAAATCCTTCCATCTGGTTCTGATCCAGAAGGTCATTAAGATATGCTGAGGTTCAGCTGCAGACAGAACGCCCCAGGGGTATTTACTATGAGGCATTAGAACTATTTTTAAAGAAAAAAGGCATGCAGTCAATGAAAAGTATACTATTTGTAAGTCAGTTATGAATTACATCATTGTGGACATATATGACTCAGTGGTACTTTCCTGCTTGAAGCCATCTTGATCACTCATAGGTCAGATTTGCTTGGAAGGTTATGTACTGTGCACCTCACATACAGAAAATTAGCATTAATTACAGATAACTATTTCGAGTACATATGACTTAACTCACAAAGTCACATTTAGAACCTACATTTCAAAAAAATTACACAGATTATGTAAGGTAAAATGGTTTTAGACTATGGTAAAAACTAATTAGATTGTGATCTCGTCTGAAGAACAGTTAGTGACATGACTACAGACTCATCTAAAGTAATGTGTTGTTGGAGCTTATAGAATGTATGATAATAAAAATACAGCAGGAATGGACAAAATCCAGTGGCCTGCTTCCAAAAGTTGTAGGTAATTCTAGGCTACTACTATGCCAAATCCAACAGTAAACATTAATTCACCTCAAAGACCAATTTATCAGACAGATGACCAGTGCACAATGCAGAGAATCAGGACTTAGTTTGCCTGTTGTTTTGTGATAGAAATCTGACCATGTGTCTCAGGATCTCAGGAAAAAGTACAGGGAAGGCACCTGAGAAGTAGGTTTGACGCCACGCAGGACATCCTGGTTACCATCACAGGGTATTCTAGTAACAGGCTTTAGAATTCATTGTAGGGCCCTACCACAAAGACTGCATGAAAAGACCAAAATGCCTAGTAAAAGCACAAGCACTTTCTACATTTTACAAACACATACAAAATTTAACAACTGCATTAAACATTAATATCTTGAAAATGTCTAAAACTCAAGATGCAAACAATGGCAGGGAATGACCAATGACCTTGAAACTGCATGAGTCACATAAAGCAATAATGGCAAATGCGCTTCTTTCTCTCTATCTATATGTATTATTTTAGTATTCCATATTGGTAAATGTTTTTTGAATAGTCAAATAATCATTGGTCACCATTTAACACACCCAGCTCTCTATAAGCGCAGGATCCTGTTTCATAGTGGCCCCCATTGTTCTTGATGAATCTTTATGAAATTGGAACTCAAGCATGTTCTGTAGTACTGGATAGAATGTGGATGGATTGAATTCTTTCACAAGTCCATCAGTTACTACTAGATATTAGTTGTCACTGGAACAGAAGAAGAAGAAAAATCCCCCAGGTGGAGACAAAGTTAGGATTAATCTTTGATTAAGGAAGGTTTTCTTTTACCTCTTGTAGATATGAGGCTGAAAGTTGAAGGAAAACTCCACATGAAGACAAAGACATCAACTAAAATTAGGGAACACAATTAAATAATATACACTTGGTGGAATGAAGTGCAGGGTTACAAAGATAACCCTATTAAATCCATATTTGTTTTCTTTATAAACTCATCAGTTTGTTGCTTGCCCAGAGTTTGGAAAATACGCTGAAGCTGTTTACTCTGCAACAACTCTGCTAATTAAGCAAGGCAAAGATCACCACTTAAAGTAACATATAGCTGTCTATATACAACCACATGGCCTAATTTTTTAAAGTGTGAATTGATGTGATATTTTGTTCACTTTGAACACTCATTTATGGCCTAGAGAAGATTTTTCCTCTCTGTTCACTCCACTGCACTACATGTGATGTATACATAACAAATTGCAAGGATAACAGGGTTTTTTGGAACAAATATACAAAGCCTATATCCTAATATTTTTATTACCTTTATTTTAGAATACACCTTTCTGTGTCTGTCTACAATGAGCAGAACATACCATTACCTTTATGTGTAGTCTTCAGCACATTAGGGGACTTTACATGCTAATACAAGTATTTTCCACACTTACTGGTACCATTAGCCGTGGTCAGTCCTCTCCTGTGCATTTCTATTGACCAGAACCAATCCAGTAAGAAATCAACTTTTTCTGTTTTGTCTGTTTTCATATCCCAGAATTCATAGAACCCAGGGTACTGAATATACTGTGCAATGGTCTGTGCAGAACTGCTTGATGCCTGCATTAAAACTCTGGAACTTACAGATTGACTGTAACACAAATATTTAGCACCTAGTGGGAAAATATTACTACATTAGGTTTTACCCATGCACTAATAACATGATATGATTATTATAAATTGATAATATTGTTATGCCATCTTCAAGTCAGCTTGCTAAATTAGGCCTTATATGTCATACCGGTATGTCTTAAGAAAGAACAAAAGAAATACTGCAAATCCTTTATTGTAATAAAATGAAAACCATATTAGTAAATATAAATAGACACAAAAAAAATATTGTATATGACTTCCGTTTAGCAATGCATTACTGAACTACATAATACCCGTCTAGTCTATGAAACATGGAAATTCTATGCAAGTAGTAAAGCCTGTATTTTTATTGTTAATGCAAGTCAACAAAGAAAAATGGATCTTCAAGGAATAGCTCACCCTAGTGTGTATGGCCGTGCAGCTCATCATTGTAAAGCATTGTGCTACCTTTGTGTTTGTGTGTGAGTTTTCAGGGTCTGCAGCAAAACCCTTGGAAGAGTAAATGCACAATAACACCATCACCATTACAATTTGGCAGCTGTCACTTCTGCTGGGGGCTCTATAGATTAGCATTCTGATGGGGGAAGGGTAGCAGTGAAGGTTTGGCTGGAAACTAGGCTGCCTAGATAAAACAGCATAAAGAATACCAAGTCATTTGTCTGCCATTAGCATAATTAGTTACTCTCACCCAAAAAAAAAAAATGATTTAAAAGGATAAATCTGACAGCAAGCATGTTGAAGAGTCTTAAAATGTTTGAACCTAGAACTTGATATGATAATCTATGTGGCACTGCTATTGACCTCTGCGGCCTTATGCATTTCATTGGGGGATGTAAATAAATCCATAGCTAAGCATTTGTACAGCATTGTATACATCAGCATGTTTGCACACACACTCACTTTTGCGCATAGTATTTCTACAACAGGCGTTGTGATAAACTATACCTTCGATTTGTCCTACACACACCAATACATTTTTTAAATGATAGGATATTACGGTATAAATATCGTGAAATAAAAAAATCAAAAGACTATAATGACTGCATAAAACAAGAATGAATGATCTTATCAGTTTATGAAGGTCAGCACCTCTTGTGGTCTGGAGATAAGTGGCTATATAGGAGAGACAGGGGAAACAAGCTGGCACAATGCTGCAGCACAGTCTCCTAATGACTGGAGAGGCCTGCAGCATAGCGCACAGCCCATACACATCTGCATTTCTCAGGATCACAGATGGCTCTGGCCTTCTTCATTACATCTTGCAGACTAATGTCTTATTTGTTTTTTTTAATAGAAGGGTCATTGAAACCTTCAAATGCTACAGGAGAGAATGGAAATACAGAAATGCTGCATTAAAATACAGCAAAACAGCTGTCAGGCTCCATGCAGATGATAATATGGAAATAAAAGATATATGATTATATTTGGTCCAGCCATCCAGATTAGCTCCAAGTTTACAATATGGAGATCTACGCCAGGGAGAATATACCATTATCTTATAGAATATATATTTAAATTTCATGTGATGATTGCAATCCCCCGCTATGGATATATACGCAGCACCAGATCCATATAACATGTATGCTGGTAGACCGGGCCCTGATCACATCTCACCATCAGCATCTTGGAAGAGAAATGACATTGTAGGATCATGTGTGACTGTGAGGCCATTTTCCTAATGAATGAAGGCAAATCTAATGTCTTGTAGTGGATGTAAGCAGTTCTAGGCAGGATGTATATAATAATATAGAAATCTGTGCATTCTATTCACCTGTATTATGGTATATATGACATCAGTAGGGCACCCATCACCCCACCCAACACCCACCAGGCATTTATTTTGGGTGATGGGTATGAGATTGGAATATGACAGTCACATGGCTGAAATAAAGACATATTCCGTGATTCGGGGGTCTACTCACCATTCCGTGTCTGCAATACCGAGTCCAGATCCAGAGCTTCAAGCAGCGTCCTTCTATCAGCCTCTCCTAGCCCACATTCCTAGTACAGGGGGGCAGCCAGGTGACTTCAAGCGTCCCCTCAATGGGGAGAGACAGGGACAGCTGACTGGGATGGCTCTAAAATACAAATGTCTGCTTTAAAGGAAGAACGAAAGATGTGAAGGGATGCTGATGGACAGGCTTGCTGAATCACCTTCTTTCACTGCCTGGAAAGCATTGTGCAGCGTGATGCTGGCTGTACCATTGTGGGAGCTACGAGAGGAGACAGGCAGAGGGTTTGGGGAAGGGAGTCGCTATGGCAACTGAAAGGAGCACACATGACGTCAAATACATGGAGGTCTCAGGGGGTGAGGTGGGTGAGTGAGAGGAAGGAGGAGGGAACAAGAGAGTTTAATCTGCAGCCACAGCTATCTGCTCAGTGAATCAGAGGACTAAATACATAACAAGAAAGAAGGGATGGTGCAGGGGCAGCCTATGGAGCATCATATGGAATATCCTGGGCCCTATTCACTACACTCATGATGACGTCATACACCGAGGGACTTTATCACACCTTAACACATATGTGTGTCTATTACATAGGTGGCCACACTATACATGGCAAATAGAACGACATATTAAACCAATGTAACATATATATATCAAAACACATTGATCAGAGGGATGCACCTACAACATTTTGTCAATCTCACATTCACTGCTTTATATATCTATATATATATATATATATATATATATATATATATATCTTGAAGCAACAGGCTTGCATCTGTTCACATAGTCAGGTTTTCACAAAACAAAGTACAGGCCCCTGCTGGATGCTTAATTTAAATACAAGGATGCAGCACAATGTAAACAGAAAATTAATAAAACAAATCCTAGCCCAGCTGGGTCACTAACCTCTTTGCTAGATCTCTCACTGGATAAAAATATAATACAACAAAAGTCCTTGGTATAAACCAAAAATGGTGTGCTTACTGAAGGGTTTTCCTCCTGAGCTCATTTCTCTTCAGTATTGGGAAGCCACTGAGCTTCCTGTAGTCTGCTGCTGATCCTCCTAAAACAAGCACCTGTGTTCTATAGCTCCAGGTGAAGAGACAGACATGGACCCGGTGGCCAAACATCCCTCCTAACTCTTCCTTGGCTGGCTTCAGGACCCTTAAAACTGGTTTAAAAAAGCCAATAATATTCCTGGAGCCATTTAATAAACAAAATGCCTTAGCCAGGGTGCTACATACACCCCATCCAACACCTTTCCAGCCAAGTCATGGGACACCCTGGGGGCCTCAAATGCACAGCATTCCAGCTATCTGTACCTCCTGCGTTTTTAGAAAGTAGGGGACTCGGGCAATTTCAATGGCCCCGGTCTTCATTTGGGGGTCTTAGGAGCACAGTTCGATGCAATAATTACCTTGCATATATATATGCTTTATCATTTTCACAAATTCAATGTCTGGCATGCAAATGTAAAAGAAAGACAACACTACCATGGTAATTACATGTTACTTTTAAGTGAATATCTGCTTAAGATATAAGGTATGACGCTTAGGCACAATTTTACCTGCAATGCAAATGGCGCTGTAAGCAGGGTAAAAAGTTGACTGGCGTCTGGCATGTATAAAAATATATCAATGGAAATAATGGAATAGTCACTACTTTCCCATAGAATCGATAGGATGTTGCTCCTGTAGTACATATGGTTTATTATTATACAGTTTCTATATAGTACCAACATACTAAGCACTGCTGTACAAAGTCCAGAGTCATGTCACTAGCGTTCCCTCAAAAGGGCTCACAATCAAATGTCCCTACCTCAGTCATATGTCTTAAGACAGTCTAAGGTCAGTTTTGGGGGGGAAGACAATTAACCTAACTGCATGTTTTTGGAATGTGGGAGGAAACCCACGCAAACTCGATGCAGATAGTGTCCTGGCCAAGCTTTGATCCTGGGATTTAGCACTGCAAAGACCAGAGTGCCTACCTCTGAGCCACCGTGCTGCCTATTTACATGGGATGTTAGTGTACAAACACAGGCAATCTGAAACTGAATATATATATTCAGTTTCAGATTGCCTGTATATATATATATATATATATATATACAGATATAGCAGTTTTTGGATGCTACCTGTTCCTATTTACCAAAGAAGCCAGTTTGAGAAAGAAAATTTTTTGTCCTACTCTCCTACCTCTTGCTATTTACCAAAAAAGACAGTTTGGTACAGAAAAAATTCTGTTCTACTATAAAAAATACAGATATTTCAGTGTTTGATACCTCTTGCTATTTTCCAAAGAAGACCATTTGGTAAAAAAAAAACTCTGTCCTACTATATAAAAAATAGAGATATTTCAGTGTTTGATACCTCTTGCTATTTACCAAAAACCATTTGGTAAAAAAAAAATTCTGTCCTACTATATAAAAATACAGATATTTTTCAGTGTTTGTCACCTCTTGCTATTTACCATAAAAGACAGTTTGGTACAGAAAAAATTCTGTTCTACTAAAAAAAAAATACAGATATTTCAGTGTTTGATACCTGTTCCTATTTACCAAAGAAACCGTTTGGTACAGGTGCATGTTTGCCCAAATAAGTAAAAGATGAGCAGTAGACGCAGGGGACGGCGTGGCGTTGGGCTACCTGCCGCATCTGGCAGGGAACATACTCCCCGGGAGTCCACCACTGTAGGACAGCAGCAGCAGCAAACTGTTGGAGGCAGCAGCACAAGTTCTCAAACAGGTCTGAGATGTGTGCGCAGCACCAGTACACTGGTAGATGAATTGAGAGGGCGGAATACAATCATACAAGCACGTTGAGAGGATTGTGGACTGGGTCTCAGGGGCCTCAAGTGCAGCAGACTCTTCATCTGCAGCAGCAGCAGCAACCAGCACAGCCGTGACAGGAGCAAAGACAGGAGTTAGCGTGGCTAATGTGCCTGTACCTCCCAATGACTCTCCCTTGTTGTTTGACGAACAGCCTGAGGAATTTCAGAGCTAGAGGCAGACTTTAAGACCCTTGGAGAGTGTAGTCAGCACTTGCTGGGCGAAGGTTTTGGATCAGTGGCTGCATTTGCAGATGTTGGCTTAGATGAAAATGGGGACAATGATGACCGTGATGTCACCTGGGAACCACCGGTGCATGTAAGGGCTAGCAGAAGTTCCGAAACAGACGTAGAGGAAAGGAGCAGCAGCAGCATAGGCAGCATAAGACTGGGGATGGAAGGGGCCGCCAATCTGCCTCATGTGAGTCCCAAAGAAGAGACAGAGCAGTGGGCACAAGCAGGGTAAGTGTCAGAGACGATATGACCGTGGGGGAGGTGAAGCTGGAGCAGATGCAGGGCATCCAGCAGACGCAAAGATAGTCAAAGAGAAAGAGCAGCAGAGTGGTTGCATGCACCTCTCCAATATGGTCCTTTTTCACGCTGAAAGAAGATGACGGGTGTGTAGCAATCTGCATCCTGTGCCACAGGCACATCCGGAAAGGACGGGCCAGATCACATTTGGGTACAACATCCCTGCTTTCCCACATGCGCAAGAACCACAAACCAAAGTGGGAGCAGTACATGCGTTCTCTTGAAGAAGGTGCAACCACGTCATCCTCTCTTCTTCCCCCTACATTGACTCCTTCTCCACCTCCAACTGTCATTGCTACTATGTCTAAGGAGGTTGGTGCCAGACAGACTTCTAGCAGTGATGAAGTATCAGCTTCTGCTTGCAGGTTTTGAGGCGTCAGACGACATTTGTCGCCGCAAGATGGGTACTCCAGTGACCCCTTCAGCTCCCCTAGCTCCCAGTCCCTTCAGCCCACTCTACCGTAGTTCTGCGCAAGGCATCAGGCTATGGGCCCAACCAACAAAAGAGTCATTGAACTAAATTTACGTCCAGCCAATCTATTGCATTTCGGACTCCCTTCTGTGACCTGATGGCCTGTGCCAAGCGGCAGTGGAATATACCAAGCAGGCGTTACTTCTCCCGTACAGCTCTTCCCAGTTTACATGCACATGTAATGGAAAACCTCTACCAGACATTGGCATTCTCTATGTCTAGCCAATTCCACGTCACCATAGACAGCTGGACAACCAGGCACGGAGTGGGACGCTACCTGACCTTCACCGCTCACTGGGTGGCCTTGCATAGCTCAGTGGGGGTAGTCTGCAAGAGACATTACACCACCTGGTACCCCCGCCAAGGGGTGTGTTGGAAAAGCATGGGCCACCCCAGTCCTCCCCCTCCTCCTCCTGTATTCCTTCTACTGTCAACCCCTCTCTTTTCAACTCTCCTCCTGAAAGGCCAGCAGCGAAGGGCACTGTGGTTAAGCGGGCATGCCACTACGGCTCCCTAAAGCACACACATTGCCAGGCAGTGCTGAAACTGGTGTCCTTGGGGGAAAAAAGTCACACCCCCAGGGAACTCTTGTCCGCTTTGCACAGAGAGGTTGAGGCTTGGCTGACGCCCTCCCGGCTCACAACAGACAACATAGTGTGCCAACGGGGCCAACCTTGTGGCCGCGCTGTGCATGGGCCCCATAACACATGTGCCCTGCTTTGTGCACGTACTGAACCTGGTAGTGCAAAAGTTCCTCCGCACGTACCCAGAACTGCAGGACTTACTGAGACAGGCTCGCTCCATTTGCAGCCATGTACGCCGATCCTCTACTGCCGCCGCCGTGCTTAGCAATATCCACTCTCCATCTAAGGGCCCACTGCCTCTTCCTGCTGCTGCTGCCGCCTGTAAGTGCTCCATTCACTAAAATTGTACACATCTGGGTGGCATTAATGATGCACTACACTCAGCTCTAGATGCCAGTTACCAATGCGCTACACGCTCTGTCTTGAGGCCCACTGCCTCCTCCTCCTGCTGTAGCTGCTGCCACCTGTCAATACTCTATTCACTAAAACTGTACACTTCTGGGTGGCATTGATGATGCACTACACCCAGCTCTGGATGCCAGTTACCAATGCGGTCCCCGCTCCGTCTCAGAGCCCATCACCTCCTCCTCCTGTTGCTGCTGCCACCTGTGGGTACTCCATTCACTAAAATTGTATTAAACATTTCTGGGTGGGTGGCATTGTCAGTGCACTACACCCAGCTCTAGATGCCAGTTACCAATACAGTCCCCTCTCCATCTCAGGGCCCATCGCCTCCTCCTGCTGCTGCTGCCGCCTGTCAGTGCTCCATTCACTAAAATTGTACCCATCCGGGTGGCATTAATAATGCACTACACCCAGCCCTAGATGCCAGTTACCAATGCTGTCCACGCTCCCTCTCAGGGCCCACTGCCTCCTCTTGCTGCTGTTGCCGCCTGTCAGTGCTCCATTCACTAAAATTGTACACTTCTAGGTGGCATTGATGATGCACTACACTCAGCTCTAGATGCCAGTTACCAATGCAGTCCATGCTGGGTCTCAGGACCCACCGCCTCTTCCTGCTGCTGCCGCCTGTCGGTACTCTATTCACATTCTTGATGCACTACATCCAGTACTCCATGACACTTACCAATGCGGTTCCCCTGTCCATCACGCAAAAATCCTATTTGCCTGCTGTCACTTTGCCTGCCATTTTCTGGAAAACCACAAGGTCTTTTGGAACTATTTGTCCCTTGTTGCCACTGTTCTCCTACATATACCTAGCAAATTTGGTGGTTCTAACATGTATAGGCTTTGCAAATAATGTTAAAAGTTGGCCCATTGACTTTATTGGTCGGCCCATTTTCTCGGACTCATTAGAAGTTCGAGGAAATTTTCATGAGACTGTCAAAGGCCTTCTCGCTCATCCCTATTCTGCAGCTGATATGGAAGCATTTCAATTGCCATGCCAGTACAAGGTATTTGGGCACATTTTATTTCTTCTTTAGCAAGGCTTTAGTCTAGGGAAGGACAACAAGATATGGTCATTCTACACCTAATTTTAGCTGCTACCTGTCTTTTTGCCTAGTTGTGGGATTTTCTCAATAATTTTTATTTTTTTTGTAAATTTGTATTTGGGGAAGGGCGAGTAGTCTATGCCTGTAACAGTCCACATTAATTTTTGCTGTGTTTGCCATACCTATTTGTCATAAAACTTCACTCTATGAGTCATACATTTCTGGGAGAGACTATACAGCTTGAAGTAGGGCCGCACACTGAAAATCGCTGATTAGGGGCTTATTATTTCTAGTATTTTACCCAGCAAGCAGCACTCAAAAGGTTTGGGAAGAACTTATAACAGGGCAAGGGTACAAGGGTTTTTGTTGCCCCTAAACTTTTTTACCATCACTGCTGCATTTCAGGTCAGATATAAACCCTTGTCAAGCTGGATCTGAACTAATTAGCACTTAAAGCGGACCTAAATTTAAATTTTTTACCTTTGTTTGAGTGTTGGTTGGATATACACTCTTTGCTACCACATTTTAGAAAAAGGATTTGCCTGAGAATTGCTGTACTATATTGTTATGGGAACTTAAACTCCTGCAAGGGGACTGGCTGGGTAGGGCTGCATGCAATATTACTTCTGTGCTACTTTAAAGGTGACATTGCTTCCCCTGGCTTGCTGGTTATGAGCTGCTGATACTCACCTTCTTTACTCTGCTGGACTCTCCAGTTTTGCTTTGTGCTCCAGTGCAAGTATTCCCTGCTGGCTTATGTGCTAACACAAGAAATCTCTGACAAGCTGTGCTTTCTGAGTGATCTACAGAGTGGACCCTTGGGCTGTTTAACAGCTACCTTTACCACTGCTTTTTAAGAGTTTTTCACTGTTTGTTATTTCTGCTACGGTGGTGTTTTGTTTCTTTAACCCCTTGGGGGATGTACAAGTATTTGACCCGCTCTACCCCTGGTACAATGGGCAAGCAAAACAAAGCCAAGGGTGTAACACGATCTCCTGAGCATAATACAACTGGGAGATCACCTACCCATTCCCGAAGGGGATAGGACTCTAGTTTATCACCCATGGACATGTCTAACTCGGAAGGCACGCCTACTGGATCACAAATACCCTTCTCTTCTCCTGCACAGGAAGTGCAGATGGACTAACAGCAAGCCCAGATGGACTAACAGCTAAATTTTTTTTAAACCACTGGAGTTGTATTTTTCTCCCCTGCTTCTGGAAATTTATAATGACATTTCAAACAACCAAATATCATTTTCAAATTTTACCCAAGCTCACACCTCATTAATTTAATGAGTTTAAGGAAACTGAGTGTCCCTCCTCTTACAGGCCGATTGCCCTACTTAATGCTAATTATAAAAATGAGGGCGAGGATCATGGCAGCTCGTTTACAACCCCTGCTGCCCGCCCAATTGACCTCTCGTCATTTGGGCTTCCTTAAACATTGACATATTTCAAGTGGGATAAGAACGGCTATTGCTGCCACTACGCTCTATTATAGCAAGAACCATGTGCTTTTGAGTCATGATGCCGAAAAAGCATTTGACAAGATAATATGGCCCTACCTGTTTTCGTTACTGGCTCATAGGCATTCTGGCAGGCCTTTTCAGACATACATAACATTTTTGTACCACCATCCCACAACACATCCTATACAGTAGTAAACAACCAGCTCCCACAACCTATTGCTATGCATAGCGGAACTAGACAGGGGTGTCTCCTGTCTCCATTGCTGTTCAATTTGGCATTAGATCCCTTATTGCGTATACTGGAGGTGGACTCTAATTTTTCTGGCATAAAGTTTGGATCAAAGGAAGTAAAGTTGATTGTCTTTGCAGATGATATTGCATACCCAAGAGAGTCGTTGCACTCTATAATGAGTACCTCCCAAGACTTTCACAAAGTATCAGGTTATGCTATTAATTTTGATAAATCAGTGACCCTTTTCCTGTTTTCCAAACATAGACCAAGTTAGAGCTCCTTATTCCCTTTCCAATGGGCAAAATCCCATTTTAGATATTTGGGAGTTTCCTCCCTGTAAAACTTTATACTCTAACTTTCTAATATGCTATTCGCCGTATGAAAAAGGAATTCGGGTGGCATTAACTAAAATGGTTAATTTCTAAATTTCCTTGCCATCTCAGGACATAAAACAAATACATTTTTTATTCCGTACATTTATTTGGTGTAGTAAGCATGCGGTAGCCAGTCGCACTATCTTACAACAAACCACAAGAAATGGTGGGTTAAATGTACCAGATATAGCCATGTACAACCAAGCAGCATTGCTACGAACTTTAAAAGGTTGGTTACATGGAATATCCTTTTATACAAATTTTGAGGTGAATTTCTCATTATGTTCCCCATTAAATTCATGGCCATCCTGCATATCCACAAGGAACTTCCGTCAGAGGAGATACAAACAAATCCATTGATTTATTCTCAAAGGCAATTATGGCATTCTTGCGGAAGGCAGACATGTTTAATGCTCACACTTCATTATATCTTCCCTTATCAGGAAGCGGTGAATTTACACCGGGATATTCCTCCTCTTTGTTGACAAGGTGAGATGGTGAAGGCCTCACCTCGGTCAGATTGTTAATCGACCCCCAGACCCAAAAGGTATATTCTTTCCCAGAATTAAAAAAAAGATTCCCCTTTTATGGCAGAGAGAATCTTCCTACTGATTCAAGTAGGGGTTTATGCAGCGAACATAGCTAAAGGACTGACTGGGATAATTTATTGGATAAAATGTTGTTGTCCTCACAGAGTCCCACGAAAGCTATCTCTAAATTATATGAGTTTCTTAGGACTGATTAAGATTATAAAACTTCTAATGTGAGAATGGCAAAATGGCGACTTCATTTTCCTAACTTGCCGGTTTTAAAAATTTTACAAATGTACCAGGTGTCCTGGAAGGCTATACCCGGCGTTCAATATCGCGAAATGTTTTTCGGCTCATTCCATGGGAACTATATTTCCCCTCTGAGAGCCCACTATTTGGGGCTTGCTGATGGAAACATTTGTTTTAAGTGTGGAGCCCCTGCGGCTACACTCTACAATAATTTTTGGGAATGCCCTGTTATTAAACGATTTTGGAAGCAGGTGGTGCATTATAATCATAGATACCTGCTAAACTATATACCATTTACTCCTGAATGGGTAGTTTACCAAGTGAACAAAGCGTTTAGCACTGTTACTCTTAGCTGTCGCTAAGAAAACAATTCTTAATTGTTGGTAAGATTCTACACCCCCGACAATGCGACTTTTTATGACTAAATTACAAGAACTGTTTAGAATGGAGTTGCCTTATGTAAAGAATCCAAAACCCAAACTTTCTTTGAAACATGGGACAGTTTTTATTAATACTTTAAATGCTACTAACAAAACGAAACTGTATAATTGTTTTCGGCAAACCACCTGGTATCTTGAAAGAGAACTGAATAATGACCCCCCTATTGTTATGTAAGATCTTCTGTGCTTATTGTTTGCAATACTGATTTTGTATGCAAATTAAGACGGATTAATGATCCCTCTGTTGTTATGTAAAGTTCACTGTGCCTATTTTTTTTTTTTTTTTGAAACACTGACTTTGTATGATTATTATATGTAGTACTGATTTGCAATGACATATCTTGAGCATCTGTTTCTTCTGAAAGTGTGTAAGTGACTTCAACTGATATTGACATGTTACAAATTTATATATGTTCAGTCTAATACTGTTCAACCTTAATAAAAATATATTCAAAAAGAAAAAGAGTGCAGAATATCTCCTTTCTGGGTAACAATAGGGACACAAAACATACAAAAACAGACTTGTTCTCACATCAGTACAAAATTATATCATTTTTATGCTGTAAAAATGTAAATGTTAAGGACGACTATAAATGGTATACACTTGTCCATAATCACAAACAATTTTAAAGACAGCTTGGTAATACCAAGAAAATTAAGCTTTATGTGCAAATAAAATTGACTGTATAATAAAAAAAATAACAGTACAGTTGTTCTTTGAAAAAAAGGGTTTGTTTTTGTTGTTCCTCATGTTGCAGATATGGAGCAATATGTATCATATCACAGCTATGAATATTGCAGAGTCCTAAGGTGGTCTGCCACCTCAACTACATTCCCTTAAACATTCCTGGTTGGGAATCAATTACTGCCATTGAAGTACATGGACCTGGAAGATTCCCATGTGAGAATGTTTGAGGGAATGTCCGATTCCTTGTTTCATAAATAGAGCCCTTGGTAATCAGAGTTTTTTTTGTATATACTGTACTTATTTAATGTAAAATATGTGTTACAAAGCTTTAAAAGCCTGGTTTCCAGGCGCAGGCTCTGATTACTTCTTTGCATTTCTACCCTGTATTGCTTCACTTCTCCTCCTTACAGTTCAAGTTAGTTAGTTAGTTAGTCAACCTACTATTAAAAATGTTTAGCTATTACCTTATCTGTACGATTATGAAAACATATCTCCAGTTTAAAAAAGAAAATACAATCCACTCTGAGATAGTCTTTGATGTGTCATCATTGAGTCATCCATTCTCTGAATCAGTCATTGATAGATTCTAGAAACATTGAAGTCCAAACATGGTGATTTTATAATATATATACTTATACAGTATATATGTCAGTATAGTATATGTATATATTTCAAACTTAAGCACATTTTGTACATCCATGTTAAACAGTAATAGATGACAAACAAGTTCTTTTTTTCTCTTCAATGAACTATGGCAATTATGCCAAATAAATGAACCACCTACCTGGCTCTATATTAGCTTTGGCTTGTCTAAGGTCAGGTTTACACCTGCTTCTAGATCATACAATCCAACATAGCTCAACGTGGCTGGCACCTTGACACTCATAGCATCCCCTATTCATTCACTTTGGGGCTGCTGCAGGGAGACACTATATGTATCATCTTCTGAGAGACACTGGTAAATGCATCATCATTTCACCACCAGTGTGAATTTAGGCTATGTGTTCCACTCTTCAGACACACAATTTTTTGTGCTGGTTTATTTTTTTTTTACTCACCCCCCTAACTAATCTACAAACAGTTTGTCGTTTGGGGGAGAGAGAATGAAGCCCCTTGACTGCTGCAAAATGTATAGCATGTACGTACAGATAATTTACATGTATCCGCTCTGGGACATCCTATCATGATAGGGTACACAAAATGAAAGTGGAGTAAATAAACTAATTATAAAGAAGGGGTCGAATTACTGATCCCTGTTGGAACCAACCATCAACTACCAACCAACTTGAAGTGCCTTTCCACCCTCTCTTCCTATTTTGGTTGTTTGCCCCTCAGCATTATTATTTTTCTTTTACAGGTAGTCATAGGTTTATTTGTGTTTTTTGTTCCTTGTCAGCCGTAACAAGGTGGAAGTATATGTTGGGACTCCAAGTGTCAGGAAGAGTTAAGAAATGACACAAAACACTCAGGCATTGCTTAATTAAAAGTTAGTGCTTATCTTTATTGGGTGTACAAATGCTCCAAAACAGCAACAGTTCCATCAGCAAGATCACACAACTTGGTTTACTCCAGGGAATGCCCATTTTCATATCATCTAACTAGGAAGAGTTAGGCAGGGAAAAGCTGGCATTTCTTTATGCATAGCCAGAAAATGTCAGCATCAGCATTTAATTCCAATTATACATTGATCTTAACCAATCGAATCATTACATGACCATTGCTATCTCATTTTGACCAAACCTCCTTGTTACATTAAAATGTGAAAAATCTTGCCTGCCTATCTTGACCCCGGCTTTCCTTGACTATCCTTCTGCTTAGTGATTTGGTACCGTGCTTGCCCACCTTGGTGTGCCCAAGGACCGCATCCTGGCAGTAACCAGCGGCGCAACATCCTCACCATCAGGCTCTGGAGAAGACCTGGTTTCTGCTTAGACTCTGCGCCTTGGCCCTTCTCAGGGCATAAACCACCTCCATGCAAGCCAAAGCGCCCCCTAGTGGTCCTGTCTCTCCAAGCGTGACAACCACCATCATGTACCTGCACCAAATCAAACAAAGCAGGTCTGCTTCAAGGCAAATTTTAATTGAATATATGACTATACAAGAAGTAAAGACTGGGTCACTGGTAAAGAATCATTGAACTGAGCAAACAAGAGGTTTATGAAAAAAACATAACAAAAAAGCCTTTAAAAGTGAACAAAAGCCTGTAGCTCTACCTACTGGATGTAAAGCAGAACATATTAATAGTATGCTTTATTTTCTTATTCATATATTTTTGAAAGTGACATCACCACCCTATGTTCTTTTTTAAGGCAATCCATGGGTTGCCGAATTAAAATTAGAAAACAATAAAATTATAAAACAGCTCTGGACAGCATTGCTTATCCAATTAGTCTTCATCAGCACAATCTCTGATCTGATCAGTATGTGAAGTGTTACACTTTGTACAAATAGCCAATAGACATCAGAGGATTGTCACTTGAAACAATCTTGATTTGTAATAGTTTCTAGTGATGGATAGATGCACTGTTCTGTTCTATAGAGAGGGAGGGGGGAGGACGAGTGAGCAGCACCCAGCTGTGCTTTCCTCCACAGGAGTGAACAGCAGCTATCTCTGCTTGGTTGTTTATTAATCAGCCATGTTTTTTGAGTTCTCTCGGACTTATATACATACATGCCTAATGTAATTTAGGATGTCTCCTACATCTTGTGTAAGATGTTTGCTATAAATTCTATACACTACTGGTAGTATAGTGCCAATTCCGTATATTCAGCACTTCTATACAAAATGTATGGTTGTATACATGTGTGTAGAACATTAAAGCTGAACTCCAGGGTGATAAAAAAATGTGCTGTGTATACTGAAGCTCTGTATTCAATAAAACATTATTAAACAGTGTAAGTGTGTAACCAGGTATGCTTTATTGTTCATGTGTTAATGGACATACCAATAGGAAGAGAGAGCAGAGTAACAGAATGTTAAAATCATCATTGTGCAGCTTGGTCATTTACAGCTTAGAGGAGGGACCAAACTTGTGTAACTTACTGGCAGCAGATTTAAATCAACATATCAATGAGCTCATCATTCATTCCCAGCAGTGTGATTTCTACTCAGTCCCATTCATGCAAAGCTCTGTGAACCTTACAGAAAATATTGCGAACAGGCAGGTAAGTTGGTTTTATTAAAGAAGGGATCTCGCATGTCTTATTCTGCAATAAACAACCTGCCTGCTTGCAGTTTTATATATATATATATATATATATATATATATATATATATATATATATATTATAATTTATACATTTTAAAATATAGTTCTAATTTGGCAGATGATTGTCGCTGGAAATTATCTTTTGTGATCGTTTTCAGTGACAGATGTTTGAAAGAGCAGTGTACACACAACACCGTTCTTTTCTTTGGAAATTGGAGGGCAGAGGACGGGCGAGTGCACAGCCATTATTCCCTTTAAGTAGTTCATTAATACGTGTGACTGCTGTACACATGTCAGATTTTCACCCAAGACAAGCATATCTGTTCATCTCTGATGACAATCATCTGATGTTTGCATGTAGCTTTAGTGTTAGGGACAGTTTAACCCACAATCATTTTGAACAAATTGCTTCATACCTACCAACAATATGTAGTGTATGATTTTGCAGGCTTGGATACAAAATGTTCGGAGAGTTTTCCATATTGCCTAGGTTTGGCAGATCTTAAGTTAATAGTAAGAACTTTAATGGTGACCTTGTAATGTGTATGGAAATCCAGACAGGTAGAGGAGCTCTGTGTTGTACACATTGACAATTAACATACTGCAGAACCCGTGCACTGCAACAGTGATCTTTAAATTAAGTACCCCAGCAGGTTTTCAGTATTACAGTTATACATATAAATCACTTGTACAGGTCTAAGTCATTGGTAAAAAGACAACCTTAAAATTGGAAGCTGATGAACACTTTGTTAGAACAATGCTTTGATGGAAAATTGCAGCCCCAACCCCTGAAAATGTTTCCCTTGTATGCATTTCTAATATATATATTTTTTAATTTGACTGTAGTAGATTTTTATTAAATATTTTTATGCAATTTTATGCAATTTTTTGGTCTGAAATGCTCTCTAATTGCTATGTTTTTTTTTATATTTATTTTTCTTCAATATATAGTTCCCATTGCTTTACATAATTAGAGCTGGGTATCTCAAGATATTAATTCAAGACATTCTCTTGAATAATTGAATGGAACCTTGAGGCAACTAAGTGCCCTTTATTGAATGACATTGATCTAGAAGAACTGGTTGACAGTACCAAAGCCTCCATACATTTTATCTTTATTGTTCCTTAAATGAGAAATGCATTTTACATGATATTAAACTGTGTCAATAATTATACTGAACTATTTGTAGTTATCATTATAAAATAGGTGTGCTATATGTTCTGTTTTGCTTTTATATATAAAGTCCATTAAAAATCATCTATACGCAAGACCAAATATATATTACAATATATTGCAGTTTAGTAATCCTAAAATGTGGATACTGCATTATACAACCATACATATAAAAATGGTGTACACAGAAGAGATGTTATGATAATAAAAGGTTCCAGATGTTCAGATATACAAAGCACCCTTTTGTAGGACACAGATACAAGTGTACCTTACAAGTGATAGGTAGGCATATAGACTAATATAAATAGGTCACTGAAAATATATAAGAGCCCCCCAATATAGGATAAAGTAAAATTCCATTAGCAGACCCTATACAGCAAAAGTAACAATGGAAGATGAGCAAAATAATACACATTTGGTAAATTCACTAGAATGTCCTTGAGCCATCAGTATGAGATACTGTGAAAAAGGGCAGAGGTGGATCAAAAAGGTGCCCAACCTCTTTTACTATTGCATCTACTGTATTTAACTAGGATATCTAGGTGCCCAACCATTAATAGAACATTTCTATAAAAGTTTTTTATGAATTATATTAGATTTTTGTGGAATGGTTGTATAGGTAAGGTTTGCAGTTGAATTACATTTTCTTTTTTAGGTTACATTTTTAAAACAAAACGAATAGAACCTCCATACCAAACTTGTAAGCTGGATCTTACCCTCAGATATAACCAATATAGGTGTAGTGCAACAAACCTTAAAAATAAT
Organism: Pyxicephalus adspersus; assembly: GCF_032062135.1. Taxonomy (NCBI): domain Eukaryota; kingdom Metazoa; phylum Chordata; class Amphibia; order Anura; family Pyxicephalidae; genus Pyxicephalus; species Pyxicephalus adspersus. The sequence continues at coordinate 82,738,004 of NC_092860.1, forward strand.
TAAACAAGTAGCAGGGCCTATTTGCTAAAACATTCTTTGCTGTGTATATTTATATTTAACAGATATATATATTGGCTATGTACACGACTTTGGAAAGGATCTTTCACGAAAAATGCATGAACGAGCACTGTACTTACAGTGTCATGCTGCTTTATTGAGAGGGGGGACAACGAGGACAACGCATCACACCACCGCGCTCCCTCCCCTTCAACTACATTACGGTTGTTCATCATTCGTGAATCCGCCAAGGCCGGATCCATGAATGACGCCAGACAGCCGCTGTACACTTGTCAGATTCTCATCTAATGCTATCCCCGAAATGATAATCGGATGAGAATGTAGCCTAAATTTTTATTAATTACAAACATAATCACAAACTTTATAACAAAATAAACCAGTATTTTTGAAAAAAAGGGTCTAACAGCATACCAAAAACAGCCACCACACGGAAAAAAAGAATAATCTGCAGTAAATTACCTAAATCTTTCTGCTCAAAACAAAACCTGCAATAAGTATTCAGCCTACTAGTCACATGACTCAACAGCTCTATAAAACTCTTCATAATTGCAGGACTGTACAGAAAGTTTGGCAACATAATATTATTATTAATATATATATATATATATATATATATATATATATATATATATGATATAATAATCAATATAATATATAAAAAGACACATCTCTTTTTCATATTCTTGCAAATTTAGATAAATATGTGAACTTTAGGGATGCATTGAACCTACCGTCCCTCACCTATTTTGTATAACCATCCTGTAAACGTAAGTAGATATCTTGCACCATGTTAGTTGTTAAATCTGTTTTGTACTGATATATTTGGAAGCATCAGATATATGAAACTGTACATTTTTTAATTATGGTTTATTTTTGTATTTAGATATGTTCTTGATCTCATTTAATCCCCTAAGGAAGCCAAATAGGGCAAAATGCGTCGGGTACTGTGAGATACCTTTTGAACATATGTCAAATAGTGTTGTACTAAAGAATCAATTTACATTATTAGGTGTTTTATTGTTGCTATATGTTCATTTATTGTGTTTAGAATAGTCGGTCCCTGTTATAGTCAGGACCATTTTAAAATATTTCAAGAATATTATTTCTCTCCCATGTATTTATGTAGCTCCATAATCAGAATCTTCCTAGATATCCTTCTGAGACGTGTATATATATATATATATATATATATATATATATATATATATATATATTTCAGTCACTTGATGAAAGGGAATCGTTGCAACATCCCTTCAGTCACCTGATAAACACATTCAGCTTCTTCCAACCTTCTAAATTGGAAAGAGGAACGTTGTTCATCTTGAAATATTTAGGCAAAAAAGACATATACCCCCAGTCACATGGAACAAAAGGAATTGCACTAAAATGATTACTTAAATCTGGTGGGACTTTCTTACCATAGTATATTAGCATTTAAAATAAAGAACACAAAAGTCTAAAGAACAGATACAAGATTTAAATGTCTTTTTTAAATCAGCGAACAAGAGCTAATAGAAGAACATCTATAGAGAAATTATGGACAAAGGGATTTCGTTCTAAAAGACAAACAGTCCCTCCAAATAAGGAATAGTTGGGAGCTTTAGTATTGTTGCGTTCTCTCATGCTTCTGGAAAAACTCTGTTGATTACTGTTTTATACCATTTCTATTGGCAAATTTCAAACACAATTTTCTGTTTTGCCTTCCTTCTGAATAAAAGATTTATAGATTGAACCGGATGAACATATGCCTTTTGCTACCTAGCTTACTCAATAATGAATAAATGTCAGACATTGCTCTCCCACTGCAATCATTTGCATGCTATGCATGGTATGATTTTTCTATAGGCAGTCCTAAATATGTATAGTTCACCTATGTGAAAATGTGATTGTTCACTTACAAATAGTTGTACAGCAAACAGGGGATAAGGAGTCTGCACTTTATCATTTTCAGTAAATATGTAATCAAGCACATCTGTTCTCGCTCTGTATTTTGTGCACAAGTAATCCAATTAAATATCGACAGAGAAAAAATACCAGTGAAGCTCTGTGCAAGCTCATGTTGTAAAAACACTGTATGAAAAGAAAAATTATTTGGTGTTGTTCAATTGAATGTAATTTCCTCTTATTGATTCTTCTTTTTTCGTTGCGCTGCACAACTAGGAAAACAATGTCTGTTGAATGCAGAAAGCTGCAATGTTATCCATCTATGACACTCGGAGGGCTCATACACACAGGTAATTTTACAAACATTGGATTAGGTTTACTGCGCATTGCATGGTGTCCTGGGCAAGTACAGTACAGCAGGGAAATATATTGGGGCTGAATTTATCAATTTTGGTTTTACTCACATAAAATATTTAACTTGAATCTGCAGATCCCATGTAGGGAAAAACAAAATGTTCACTTTGTTGCAAGTTTATCAACTTATCCCTCTTGACTCTGTCAGCCCACATTGAAGAATAGAAGGCATGTGTAAGCTCCCCAAATCAGAATTTACTTGAGAATGAAGAATCCCCTTCTTTACCTATGGAACAGTGTTGGTTATCTGAATGTCTATTCTCAAAGAGCATTGTCACAAGGAACAGAGGAAAGTTAGTTACATGCTCCCCCATACCTGGAAGTACCCAATATTTTTCTGCACTTCTCAGTGCAGAATGAGGTATGCATAAAGTAGCAAAAGAGATGGGTCATGTGAGTCTTCTTTCAACATATGTTAAATGTTCATATTGAGTATAGGGATGTGTGATCTTCTTTGTGCTCAATACAACTGTGTGGAAACTGACCTCTTTCTGAAAATGCTATGTACCTTGTTGTCAATCAGTTCTAAAAGTTTAAAGACATTATGGGTCACTGACCTGACACTAATGGATCACCATGAGAGCCTTAAAATTGGAAGAAGATTATAATTAGCAGTCATAATATTTTTCCTATAAAAGAAATGTTTTCTGAGAGAACATTGGGGTTGAAGTTGCTGACCTTCTGAAGATGCTGGTTGTTTTGCAATTACACAGTGAATAGAATGAAGAAAGGTCCATAACACTCTTTGAAGTGATAGAAGATTTTTTTGATTAAATACACAACACGTGTCAACTAGTGCTGTAAGGTGCTGGCTAACTCTTGCTGTACTTTTGAATACTTTTAGATACAAAACTATGTCCATACAAATAAAAAGATATGTCAATCCGGGGTAAATTTTCAAATGATAACATTACACAAAAACCTGGGTTTATATATAAACATGGTTTGTATGCATTTTGATTCATCTATCAGTAGCATAGGACAGAGGAGTGAAGGACATTCAAGAGACTAGTCACTCAAACAGGTAATTTACTGAAGTTGATATGTTCTAATAAACATCATAAAATGGTTTTCATGTGTTTTTTAGAACAAAGCCCTCACTTTCAAGAATACACATGCAGTTGGAAATTAGAGTGGTAAAATGTAAAAGAAAGAGACTGGTCAGCACCTGTCCCCCAAACCTGGCCCCCAAAAGGATTTTTTTGGCCCCCAAAGGAATTCTAAATATGAATTGCAGCTGGCCCACAGCTGCATTGAAAAAGCGCTGCTACTAAAATTCCCGGCATCACTCGTGACTATAGACCAGTGGCCTCCCTGCCTATGCGTGGCCATGTATTGGACTGATTTATAAATGCAGGGATTTGTAGTAGTGGTGCTATTTCAATATTATAGTATTGTTCCAGATTTATTGTTAGGCAAAACCTCTTTGTTTCCATATGAAAAGGTTTTATAACCAAGGAGAAGGAAAAACTTCAATAAACTTCAAGTTTGGCCCGCAACTTTGTCTATGTTTTTAATTTTGTCCCTCTGTGTATTTGAGTTTGACACGGCTGACCTATAGTAAGCCTCCACTCAGCCTTGGGAGACTGGTTGCATCTCCCAGCATTCGTTTGCCCCCAGGATTACTGCGCAAGGGATGGTGTCAGAGAATGGCCTGACAGCAAGCCAGGAGCCCACAGATAAACCAGTACCAACTTTCCAACAGGGACAAGTCCAGAATACTGAGCAGAGAACATACACAGAATATCCGTCCCACCAAACGAAGTACACAGGGACAAAACACAAGCAGGTTAGTCCAGGCAGCGTAAACTGGCAAAATCAGAAACAGGCAAGGTCAGCAACAGTAAAACAGACAACAAATTTCCAGCTATAGCTATACGCTATAACAGGCACTGGTGACTAGAAGCAGAGAGGCTTTAAAGTCCCAGCAGCCAATAGCAGTGCAGGGCTGAGTCAGAAGCTGATCAGCCTCTAGAAGCTGTACACAGCCTAACAAGGGATGCTGAGGATGCCATAAATCCATCAGGCTGCAAGGTTAAAGGGAAGTAGGGGCTGCTGCTATCTTAGTTATCCTGGCTGCTGCAAATGAGTAAACAGTGTTTCATACTGTGATGGCGTACAGCAGAGTCGCAGGACAATTGAGCATTTCCCAACATCCCGAGGAGGGGCCTCCGGACCCTCCACCTGCAGTTTTTCAGTATTACAATTGTGCCTCCTTGTTTGAGGCACAGAAGCCCACTTTAAATTTTGTTGACTTCGAGACTGGGATTTGTCAGAAGTGGGCAATGGCTGGAGGGTTTTACTAGAATCAATGGGATTGGAACAAGGTCCAGCTTCAGGGAGGCTAGCTAAGCACTTCCCAACACATGCATTTCCCCATCTGACAAGCTGCCCAGATCCCCAATCAATTACAGGATTTTGCTTTTGCAACCATGGCAGCCCTAAAATTACCAGGGTTAAAGGAATGTTCAGCAAAAAAAAAAGTTAACTTTTCTGAGTGGGCAGCACCTACCTTAACCAAAACCTCAGGAGGTCTAGAAAGTGCTTTTTCCTGCCGCAAAGGGGAATCATCAATAGCCAATACACATATAGGTGCAGCCAAGTTAACAACTGGAATTCCAAGAGAGCGGGCCAGAGATTTATCCATAAAATTACTGGCAACTACGCTATCCAGGAATGCCTGGCAATGCTTAGCAGAAGAATTTCAGCCAATTTCAACTGGTAAAAGGACACGATTAGATTTTAATGGAAATACCTGTCTGCCTAGGTGGGTGTCCTGGGGCCCACTTAGGCACTGAAGTTTCTCTGGCTTCTTCCAAGGACAGGATTTCACAAAGTGACAAGGTTCTCCACAATACAGACAGAGCCCCTTGGGACCTTCTCCTCAACCTTTCTGTGGCTGACAGCCTGCAGGACCCCAACTGCATTGGTTCCTCTCCCAGAGAGGGAGGAGGACTGGGCTCAGAGGTGGTCAGGGGTCCTGAGGGTGTAGTAGATATAAAAAAAGTATTTCCTTGTGATGCTCACAAAGCATGTGGTCAACCCTGTTGGCCAATTGGATAGACTCATCCAAAGAATTTGGCAATGGATAATTCACAAGAGTTTCCTTAATGGCATTGGACAGACCCAGGTGAAAATGACTGCAGAGTGCAGGATCATTTTGTGCATTTCACAGAGCAGTACACACTGTGAACTGACGGCCCAGGTGCAAAACTCTGCAGCATACTCCTCGACTGTCCTGAGGCCCTGTTGAAAACTACAAAGTTTTGCCTCTGCAGTTGAAGCCAGGTCAGGGTTGGCATACAGTATCCCCATGGCCTTAAAAAATGCATCCACTGAAGAGAGGGCTGAGTACCCCTGAGGCAGATTGAAGGCCCAAGTCTGGGAATCACCCTGGAGTAGGGAGATAACTAGGCCCACTCTCTGAGATTCTGTGCCAGATGAGAGTAGCCGCAGCTGAAAGTTAAATTTGTATGCATTCATGAAATTTGCAATTTTCGTCTAAAAAGAATTTTCTGTGGAAGAGGAATCTTGGGTTCCAAAAGAGAGATAGTCACGGTAGGATCCAGATTCTGCCTTTGAAGCTCCTAAGCATGCACTGTGCCAACTGGTTAACAGTGTCTGTCAGGAACTTTATTTGCTGGTAGAGATTCTCCATGACAGTGGGTAGTTTTGTTTCTGACTTGTTGTAATGTAAGGCCCTGGCCAGCACCAGTCCTCACCAGACACCAGTCCCCCAATCTAACACCGCAGTCTTCACCTTTAGCAGCCCCCGCTCAGCCTCGGGAGACTGGTTGCTTCTCCCATCACTCATTTGCCCCCAGGACTTACTGTGCAAAAGGGATGGTGTCTGGAAATTGGCTGGCAGCAAGCCCACAGATAAAGCAGTACCAAGATTCCAACAGAGACAAGTCCAGAATACAGACCAGAGGTCATACACAGAATATCCGTCCACCAAATGAAGTACACAAAGGACAAAACACAAGTAAAGTGGGGGTCACAGGCAAAGGTCGGTCCAAGCAGCATAAACTTGCAAAGTCAAAAACAGACAGGGTCAGTAAATCAGACAATAAATCTCCAGCACAGATTAGCTCAGCTATATGCTACAACAGGCACTGGTGACTGGGAGCAGAGGGGCTATGGCAGTGCAGGACTGAGTCAGCAGCTAATTGCCTCTGAAATCCCCTTCAGCTGTGCACAGCCTCACAGAGTGGTGCTGGGGATGCCATAAATCCATCAGGCTGCACGGCTACAGGGAAGCAGGGGTTGCGGCTATTTTAGTTTTCCTGGCTGCTGCAAATGACATCGCTGGACAGAAAAAAACAGTGTTTCATACTGCAATGGCCCACAGCAGAGTCGCCGGACAGATGAGCATTTCCTAACAGAGACCTTTGAAAAAATGACATATAATGTTTTCACATATCAAGTTTGAATATAACTCCACATTATCTAAATATAGGTTACTATATATTTTCTTAAGTTTTCACATATGTCTCTGAATTCATCAGTGTCAGGTGTGCACAGATCACAGATGCTGATAACCATTCTTGTTCTTGAGATACTTGTATCTGTCAGCATTGCAACATTCTCTTCATCAGAGGCTTTGGTAAAGAAGTGACAGGTAGTTAGACTCTTTTCCATAATCTACACAATTTCAGCAGTACAGCACCCTTTGATGAATTTACTCTAATATGTCTAATGTCCATCAACTACAATGATTGATGATGTATATTGGACCATATCACCTTCCCAATATACACATAGTTGTTTGAATTATGTGAGTGTCCCACCACGAAATATCAGTTATTAATGATAATTTTTCAACACTTGATTATCATGGCTTTGCAGGTTGTCTTCCAAAAGTAAAAGGGGAATAGGACCTTGTGGAAAGAATGGAGACGTCAGATGTGGTATGGAATTATGGTATTATGCAGCCGTAGGTGTGGCAAATGGCTGTGCTTTAGAGGGCTATGACTGGGCCAAACACATGGCAACTAGAGAGAGGAGAGCTGTAGCTAATCCAGTGTAGCAAAGCTAATAGTTCCCAAATTTCATAACACATAAAGCCTTTTTGAAAGAAGCCACTAAAAGTTCAGGTAAAGACTGGAGTGCTTTTAGATAAATTCAAAGCATAAATATGGGTCAAGATTAGCTGGGAAAAAGCCAAAGAACCCCAGTAAAGGAGTACAGAATCACCAAATCAAAGGGTCAGAAGCAAGGGGTCACAGGAGCATTGCGGGTCACTGGAGCACAAAGTCAGAAAAGCACAGGGTCACAGAAGTATGGAAGTTTTCTGGTTTACAAGGTCAACATGCCTAAAAGAGAAACTAATGCAGTCATCAAATACTGGAAGCTGTAACATTTAGGTTTTTTAGGGTTAGGTACATTTGAGTATCTTATATTTTTCTATGACAGTGCTAGCAAAAAAGAAATCACTCATGGCCAATAATTTAGGATTTTTATGTTAAATAACATTTATCAATGTATTAGGTTAAATAAACAGGCATGTATATTATGCATTTAAATTAAACAGATAAATATGAATGAAAAAGACATACATTTTGGAATTCTGGAATTTAAATTTAAATGTTAACAATACAGAATTAAAAAGTATAGCAATAAAATAAAAAAGTCATAAAAGAAACAGAATGTGGTGAGGGAGAAGGAAAAGAAGAAAAAGAGGAAGAAATGTAAAAGAGAAAGGGAAGTGGGTAGGAAAGAGAGGGCTTATGGTAGATCATTGTCATAAGTTTCAAGTAGGGTAAAAACTTTGCTGAGCAGACTTTATTGTATCCCAGACTTGCAGAAATTTTGTATGGAGGTCATTGAGTATGAACATTAACTGCTCATTATTTAGGAAGCAATTTAACCTCTTTTACCTTTGAGAGTCTGCTTCTTCTTACACACAGAAGCATTTGTTTGTTTTGCAGCAAGGGAAACAAATGTCTATTTTTATTTAGAAGGTAAGCCAAAGTATTAAAGGAGGACCATCAGGTATTTTATTCAAGTTTTTCCTTGTCATCCATATCACACTTAGCATCTTGTGCTGCATATTTTCTACATTTACCAAGGAGTTGAGTGGAGGAGCCAATTAAACTAACTACATGTTTTAGGGGNGGGGGTTGTCAGAGTGGAATGCTCCAAGGTAAGTATTGCTTCTGCTGGTCTATAGGCTCATGGGGGTAACTAGGAAAGTTAATAATATCAAGGAGATACTTATCATACTGTGCATCCATCAATTAGTGTATGGCCAGAATTATAGTGAAGAAGTCTAATAACCTTATGACACAGGGTACACAGGGTTATATATATCCTGACATTTACTTTAGGGAATTCATACAATTGCTACAGTATACATATCCAAGTTGATTATTAAATAGTACATTTTCAGCCAATTAATGCATTCAAGAAATCTGTAACATATTACAGAACGAAGTACTGAATGTACTTAAAGTTCTCTATTTTACCCAACAAACAAGCAGATCTAATACTATCCAGCATAAACCATGTTCACTTCAGTGACCTAAGGAGAAGTTTCTCATCTTTTGTTGCACTGTGCTCTTGAATCTGTTAGCTTTATATGAAATGTGGTTCTCTGTGCACAAGGACATAACCATTAGAATACTTTACTCCTTCCGAAAGATGCCCCTAAGACACTGACAGGCAGATAAGCACCAGTAACATGAGCCTTTTTCATAGAGAAATACAAAAACGGAAGCATAAATTATTTACAGGCATCAAGGACTGGGTCCACTGCCTGCATTTATATGCCAGGGTAATTATTTCAGCAGGGATCTCAAAGCCATTTATTTTACTGATGTTTTGGAGCAGGGAGTTTATATTATTCTGATTGATGTACACTTGCTGCATGAGCTATGTTGATAATAAATGTATTCTATAATTAGGTTTGGTGTGAGTGTACATTATGCTGTCTTGTATTTCCAGGGCAAACCAGGAGCAACTAAAATTAAGTTAAATAGATGCAATTAAATGATACATTTTACTTTGTCCAATATGGAAACAAAAGTGTTCACTATTTTTTACTGAAACACAAATAAATATGCCTATTGTTGACAGCAAAGGACAGAAGTATAGTTATTGCTGCATCTTTATGACTCTGTATCTATATTTTTGAACAGGATCAACAGCCTTTCAAACACTTTTAATTAAAGCTGAACTCCAGGCAGATAAAAAAGACATAAAGACATACATAAATGAAGCTATGTTTTTATTGAAGCATTGTTAAAAGCATTTTTTGCCAAGTATAAGTATCTGAATTTGACTTGGTATTAGCCTCTGGTAATTCTTTTACTTTTTACAGCCAACAGTAGGCAGCCCATTGAAGAATGAAAGAGGCTTTGCCTTATTTTTACTTATTACCTGTGAACACATACAGGAGATTAATTGGCAGGTTCACCGGCTAAAAAAAAAAAAAGAAAACTAATACAACCGGCACATTTAAGAACATTTTTAGGAGGTTTGTTATTACTGGGTTTTAATTAATTTTAAATATTCAAGTCCAGAAAGGTGGTAAAACTACCATCAGCAGTTGACAGAGCCACATAGGGTTCAGAGGTTTGGAGGGCCTCATATGGTTTCTTCTTGCCATAAGTGTCTTCAGTGCTTGGTGTCGATCTATACTTGAAGTAAAGTGGTGTTTTCTGTCATCAGGATGTCTATAAACAAAAAGATCAGAGGGCAGACTGTGCCAGTAATATTCCCAGAACTGCAGTCCTAATGTGTCCAGTATGCTTTGTGTCCTCATAGCACTTGTTAGAAATATTGTTGTGCCTACAGGGACTACTCTGCACTTTTTCTATCCCAGAACCCCATACACAGCGTATGTATTTTGTGTTTGATGAGAACGTGTATTGACAATTTAACATAACATGATTCATTCTGGAATAATGCCAGACACCCCATTAATATGGAAATACAGCTGTGACCAAAAGACATGCTAGACTATATAAACTAAATTTAGCATCCAATTAAACTGTGAGAAGTGTTAATAATCACATTATCCAAAGTAATGAAGGTTTTTTCACATTACAAAGAGCTAGTGTATGCATGAGAAGATGACCTCTATTCTCATCAGGATGATAAACATAACATTTAAGGCCTAAGCTAAATAACTCAAGCTTTAAAGTTGTATATTTCATAGTTTTACAGATATTCATGTTTTACAAAAAGATATTCTGCCTTAAACGGTGAATGCTTCATATATTGAATAGTACATCTTGATATGGGATATTGGGTACTTTCGGAAGGCAAAAAGTGGAACCCTGAGAAAAATGATCAGGTCTTGTGAGAATTGTTTTATCTATATTATTAATCTAATATTACTTGCCCACTTGGCATCAACACTAATTGGCTCCTATCCAAATCCTAGTGTGTATATTTTTTGCTTTTAAGTACTGTATATCAATTTTTTGCTTTATGGTGTTGGGTAGCATGGTGGTTCAGTATTTAGCACTCTGGCCTTTGCAGCTCTAGGTCCTAGGTTCAAATCTCAGCCAGGGCACTATCTGCATGGAGTTTGCAGGTTCTCCCGGTGTTTACGTGGGTTTCTTCCGTGTACTCCTCCCACATTCCAAAAACATGCAATTAGGTTAATTGGCTTTCCCTCAAAATTGACCTTAGACTGTAATAATGACATATGACTATGGTAGGGACATTAGATTGCTATTAATATGTTGGCTCTATATAAATACCATGTAATAATAAGCTAAATATCTCAAACTTTTAAGTTGCATATTTTGAAGAGGTGGTCATGAGTCACAAAGGGCTCCATTTGGAGCTGCTGAAGTATTACATGAAGATAGGGTACCCTGAGTGGGGTCCAATAAAAAACAGGTTATTTCTTTAAAAGGGAACGTTTGGAGTAAAAAAATGCTCCTGTGGAGACATTTGCTACTGAGATGTCACGTGTGAAGATGCACTGGGCTGCTTGGCCAGGCCTGTATGGCCCTACAGATGGCATCCTAACCAGATCTTTACAGTTTAAGGGACTGGGACACTGTCTGCTGGGAATGACAATGCAGATGGCAAAATAATTTGTGACCAAATAACCAGTAAACTGGACACTGTTTTATGACATTAACATGCTGAAACAAACACATGGGAATGGAAATTGATGTTTACTGCTTTAATATTATTACACATATCCTGTAAGCCATAAAGCTTAATATGTTTAGTGGACTAAAGTCTTAAGAAGCTCTATATGTGGGGATGATCCTTACACTTGTTATAGCCTGTATAAATATGATTCTTTCCCTTCCTGCATTTACTTATTTTTGAGTTGATTGGGTCTGCATTAGGTGCTACAATAACTGTAGAAAGACAGGTACAAGTTAAGTGCTTTCCAGTGTTTTACCATTTTTTCTGCGTTTTCACTTTGGTGTGGCCTTCTTTAGAGTTTCTATTTTACAACTTGCAAAACTAACACTCATCCCCTCCCAGACATAAACATCTGTAAATAATATAAAATCCATGACTCTGAGTCATGACTGTTTTTTTCCCTTTCTGTTCCTTTATAATGTCACTGGTACAAGTTTCTAATCAGGGACCACAGTGAAAGAGAATCTTATTCCCCACAATGCAGATTTGTAAGCCCAAGATGACTTCTGCTACCAACACCCTGAGTTTCCTTGCATCCTGAGAAAACATTTTAAAAACAGAAGATCCTGTTTTAAAAATTCCACCTAATTTAAAATGGGTTAGCCTATCTCAAATGTTTTAGATACTTAATGCTTGACATTGTCAGAATACCAATCAGGAGGCGTAATGTTACTCTTGAGTAACTCCTGGATGAACTACTGGAGTCCAACTATTGAAAGGTTTACATTTGCTCTGCCTTCCTTGAAGGTACCACAGATTATCTTGCCTAACTTACTCCATCCCATATCCATGCTTATTCATCATCCAATGTTCAGAGAAATACTGTAGCTTTGTAGGACATTAACTCCACATTCACTAAGATGCCATCTGGGTACTATCATGTCTTCATTTGCAATCAGTTGCTTTAAAATGGGACATCGTGGAGCAATTCCTCATATATCATAAACACATCAACAATGCAATATATCATGTAAAGAAGAGCCATATTTTTATGGAATGGTTTAAATGAAAAGCAATGTTTCCTGCTTTGATATGTCAACATGCAGTCTCAATTCTCTTATTTGTTCATATCCTATTTGGTTTTCCATCACCTGGATGAACCCTAATGTCAGATATGTTTGGAGCCTAGCTAAGTGAATGATGCTACTGCCCACCCCAAACACAAAGCAGTGTTCAGGTTTGTCTGTTTGAGCCCAAGCACTGCCCAATTAAAGAGATTTCATTTTCCCCGTACCATTCCTGCTGTACTAAAACAAAGAGCAAGGGCTCTGATGAGTGGGCAGGCAGCAAAGAGACTTAGATTGATGAGTATACCTTCCAAGGAAGCAAATAAACCTATCAATTATAGATAATATGAACACTAGGAGAGGGTACTACCAACTATTTTTTAGATTCTTAACCAGGTTTGTTCCACAAGACTGACATTTGACTCATGTTTCTTTGATTACTAACATTTATGACCTTTTTGTAAAGTTAGAAGCTAATTCTGGAAAAGCTAAATCTGTGTAAGCTGATAAGCCCGTCTGACTTCTGTTGTGTATACATTATTTGAGTGTATTTAGGAGATTATACACTAAATTTATTGAGAGGAACAATTATTGATCCTGATACTTTTCTTCATTTTAATCTATTACTTGGTGGATGGAATAGAGAATAATGTGGTCATTTTTCTCTAGACACACAATTATGCAGAATTATGAGAAATCAATGGGATGATAACTTTTGAATAAAGGATGTTGATCAAAAGGCATCTAGAGTGGATGAAGGGCAAATTATTAGTAATGTTGATAAATGTAACTTTGGGCACCTAGGTGGCACATATATTATTTTTTTGTGTGGGAATCATACAATATTTTAAAATATTATATGGGATTTTAGTGGTTTGGTTTATAGATGCTTTGAATGAAAAAACAGACCTGCAAAAGGATTTGGGAATACTGGTAAGCAGTAGCTAAGCAACTTCACGCAATGACCCATTTAAGCTGAGGAAGGCCCTACCACAGAGGGTAGTAATGTCAAAAACAAAAGAATATGATATTACTTTAACCATATTCTTATGACATTTTAAAATTATACTTATTATTTAAACATTCTGTTAATTTGAGGTATTAATCAAATATTGTTATGGTTTGAATATGTAGTTGTGAAGCAGTGCATTGTATTCATTCAGTAATTATGTATTTACCGTATGTATGTCTTGTATTGCCATCTAGTGGTCAACCAGGCTTATAGTCTGGCTTTTTGTAAAGCATTACTTGTTTTATTGTGCTTAATATTTTATTTTTGGTTTACAGTGGCAGAAATATATATATTATATATATTCATAGAAAAATATGAATTCAAAAAAGGCAATATATACAAATTTAAAAGGTTGGTTAGAGAGATCAATTTATCTTTCATTAAGGAAAATCCATGAGGTAATGAGTATCATTGTGTTAAAAAATGTGCATCCAGAAGACCCCCCTTCTGTAAGTTTTCTGCCCCTGTTTTTACTGGTCACATATTCAATCATAATAAAATTCTGGTACATTTGCTATAGCTGTTGTTTACAATAATCAGAACACATGTAGAGCACTCTACATTTGGAGATCAATCAGCCGTCCTTTAAAATGTCAGGATGAGCACTTGGATATGTAAAAATTGTATAACTATCTGTAGGTTTGAAGAATAAAGAGTGTGTAAATAATATCCCATGACCAAAATGTGTGGGTCAAGGAATGAACTTTCCCCATTGCTTACTTTTGGAATAAACCCAATGGCAGCTGAATTAAGAAAATCAACAACCTCAACAATGATCCAAATTGCAAAGTTATTATTTTATACTTTATTATGCTTTTTCTATAACTTAATGTGTTCATAGTATGTGGCAGGAAAGACAAAATTCCCTGAGCAGGAAAACTAAAAGGTTTGCAATATGAGGGTGCAGCAGAGCTGCCCATGGTATTAGCAATGCCCTGTATATGGCGGTAGTATTGTTTCTTAAGCCTAAAACATTGCTATTGAGAACCAAGAGAAGATGTCTATTGTCAAAAGATACCAAAAGGGAATAAAGTAGTTTTTGAGACAATTTATTTAAAAAAAATGTCCCATGTCACACATGATGAGGTTGGAATAATTTTTAATTTCATTTCCCACGTCAAACAGGGTCAGTCCTAATTCTAGTATAACTCATCTCATTAGCCAGTAGTGGTATCATACCATCCCTCTAATCACGATTGACCAATTACCACCTAATGACCAGTTAACCAGTTATTGGACTAGTTGTCAGCTGACTATATGATGATGGATTTTTGTCCATAGCCCCATACGCATGATAATTAATCATGTTTGTACAGACCTCAATAGAAGGGAAGGATCCCAATCTTACATATGTACTATTTACCTTTAAAAAATGAAGGGTAGCTGTCTATGTTAGAGATCTCTTCAAAATATTGCTGGGGTTTTACATTCTGTGCATACTAAAATGTCTTCAGCGCAAATTGAAATTTGTCAAACATAGTAGTTGACTCATTTCATCACTGTTAAACATTCTAGATTCTGCACCGTACACTTTGTAATCCCCATTGCCTCGTTTATTGTGCATGTATGGGATTCCCTACCAGTTCTTCTTCTCCGCCTAGACTGAAAGGAAATTACTTTGTCCTGAGGATAGCCCGCTCTTCCAGATCTGCTCATGCCTGGACCCTCCCTATCAGTAGGTAGGTTCTCTGTAGGGTGATCACTCTCACTGAACGAGGCTTGACAATACTGATCTCTAGTTTAGTCATTTCTCTACAATTCTGGCACAAATGGCTTTTAACCACTTTAAGTTGCAAGACATTAAATAAAAAGCTGTACATCTGGTGAAATTGTAAAAATAATTCAGTTATACAAAACTTACAAAGCAATAAGTAGAGCCCAATAAATTGTTAATTTGCTCAGAATAGGCAAACTATTGGTTCAATTCAAAGGGTAACTAAACCCAAGAACAAACCTATCATATAACATACATTATCAGTGCTTAGGCATGGTGGCTTCATTAGTTCATGTTTTACAGTAGCAAGTAAAGAAAGTATGTTGATTGTACTCCCTTACTCCCTGTGTAATGGTGATGAATAGAGGAAGGCATGCTTTATGCCTAGAGTAACTAACAACTATGGCTCCTTACTTAGATACATTGGATGAGTGAGTGCAGCTACACAATGACAGGAATGTAAAATTTGTAGGAATATCTGGTGAAAAAAAGAAAAACATCTAAAAATGAATGCAAAACCACATTGAAAGGCTGGTAAACTACATTGTATTAACTTTTTTGTTAGATAGATAGACTTTTAGAGATGGTATTGCAAAGCAAGAACATTAGAACTGTGTGGGTGACTTTAAAAGGTCACCACATAGACATACCCCTCAACCATAAGAGATATTGTAGGACTATCCCAGGGTATCAATGCAATTCTGGAGTCCCACAGATTTGGTTTTTTATCTGAAGCCAAGTGCTGGACCCTTTGTTCTAGCATTTAGAAACATCTTTATGCAGACTCTGGGTGGTAGAATGATTTTCTGCCCAACAAAGTCTGGATAATTTTAGTGGCATGAGAAGAAAGGAAAAAACCATGAAAGACCACCTCTGAATGTGTCCTGTAATACCAGTAATTAGTCTAATTTAGGTTTTTGAAGCACTTTGGGGGGCATCAAAACAGGTAACTGTACTCGTACTCATATGTGTAAAAACAGTTATCCATTAACAGGGCAATCAACTGTAGCAGTTAACTGGTACGATATAATAATAATAATTAAAACAATAATATCAGCGGGGTATTTGAAAATGCTTGACTTTTCCTGACCCTTATTTGCATATATGATGTTTTGCAAATGATTTTGGTATTATAAACTGTGTAGTACTGCAGTGTTTGTGTTACCAATCACGTTGCTCCACTACAGGAAAATCTGCATAGGCCACTCAGTACTTCTGGGAAATGTGCTTTGGAATTATATTCATCATCCAAATTAAATTATTTGCTGTTATTGATGGACAAGTAGTCTTCAGTGCGGAATGGAATTAAAATTCTTACTGCTGAGAAACAATTATTAAAAAAAAAATGTAAATAAAATAAATGGTTTTCTCGAGTTATGTCTTTCATGCCTTTGTTGATAAAAACACTCTGGGGATTGAAACTTAATTGAAAGTAGGGTCACCAACATTAATCATTAGTTTTTTAGGCCCCCTGTGTAGGTATTTTTTGGAAATGTGCTTTGCGATCATGTTTTCTTGTACAAATTGAATTGTTTTCTGTAATTGGTGGAAAGATAGTCCTCAGTAAGGATTCAAAGTGATACTTTCCTACAGAGGGAGATTTATTAACAATGGAAAAATGGTATAGGAGACCTTAGGTTTTGTCATTTTTGCTTTTGGGGATTTGGTATTTGTTTAGAAAGAAGAAAGGAAAAAACAAAATTTGGTCTACCTGAGTTATATCAGTTGTGCCTTTGGTGATATTTCATTTTCTGATGATTTCTTTCGGTATTACTCTAGCTGTTCTCAGGTTGGGCTTCTGATCCAAGCAAGCCATATGTAAGTAATCATGCTGCTTTTCAAAATAAACTAGCACAGGCTACCCTTCCAAGTGTTTCTTTGGCATTTGCTTTGCAGTCATACTTTTTTGTGTAAAATAATTTTTTTTTTATTTCTATTGTGTGTCAATGGAAAGTAGTCCTTAACAGGGATTAGGTTTGGTATTCTTACCATCAGGGAAGATTGTTTTTTTAGAAAGAAACAAAAATGGTAAAGTGATTTGCAATTATATTTTTGTATAATTTACATTTTTTACTTATAAAATTAGAAATTCTTACGATGGAGGAAGATCTGTTCGCAAAAAAAAGGACCCCCTTAGTTCCTTATTTGAGCCACCAGTGATAACTGTTTTAGGTAGCATCACCTGCTTTACCCTTACATAAATAAGACTTCTTACTTTCTATGAGTTCTCTAGCAGTGGTTATGTAACCAATCATGTTGCTATTTGCATAGGTCACCTGTGCAAGAGTTTCTTGGAAATGTCCTTTGCAATCCTATTTCTTTGTACAAATTCAGTTTTTGTTTTACTGACATTGGGCTTCTCACCTGGCCTTTGTAAGATATATAAGTACACCTACTGTTTTACCAATATATCTAATCGTGTTGCTCCTTTTCAAAAAATTGCATAGGCTTCTTCTTCAAGTGCTTCTTGATAGTATTATTTGTAGTACCGTATATACCCGAGAATAGGTCGACTTTTTCAGCACCAAAAATGTGCTGAAAAAGTCACTTTCGATTTATACTCCAGTCAGGCTGCCCGGCACGGTGACCCAGTGCTGTGACAGAGCTGAATTACCTTGCTGGGAAGCCATGCTGAAAGGGGGGGGGGGGCTTCCTTTGTTTGCCTGTCCTTCTTTTGCCCGTCCTTCCTTTGTTTGCCTGTACTTTTGCTGCTGAAATAAAGAAATATAGTGTACTTCCCTTGCCGCAACAGCTTCTTCAGCCCGGGACCCGTGTGACGTCGCTGCAGGGCGGAACTTCAATGTCGCGCCCTGTACCGCCTTGTAGGAAGCCTGGAACCGAGCAGGGCGTGGTTTGGAGTGTGTCCGCATCCTTAAGCTACGTACACACTTCCAATTATTATCGTCGGAAAACGAACGACGAACGTTCCTGCACGATATATATGAACGATCCTGTCGTGCACATAGTTCCTCTATCGCTCAAACGATCGTATCTATTGTGTGTACAATATCTACGAACGATCGTGCCGTTAACTCTATGTGCAGGATCGGTGCTATACGATCGTTCGTATATATCGTGCATGAACGTTCGTCGTTCGTTTTCCAACGATAATAATTGGAAGTGTGTACGTAGCTTAACGCTCAGGTGGTTAAGATATATGTGTTGTGATTGGTGAAACACATGCTCCATGATACCAGGAAGTGCTAGGTATCTTGTTTGGTTCCTGTTGCTAAAAGGAGGGGCAGAAAAGTGAACAAAATGCAGGTACATACAATGGTGGATTGGGGGGTGAAAGCTAACACCTTTTTTACCTGAATAGGCAAAGTAAAGTTTTTTTGCTATGGAAGACTTAGTCTTGTAGACAATAGTGTTAATTGGCTTCCCCCTAAAACTGACCTTGGACTGTATTAATGACATATGACTATGGTAGGGACATTAGATTGTGAGCCTATTTGCGTGACAGCTAGTCACATGGTTATGGTTTTTGGACAGTGTTGCGTAGTATATCAGCACTAAAGCTTGATGGCGGTGTTTACCGTATTATGGCTGTTGTTGATCTGGAACTTTAAAGTTCTTTTTTTAAGTCTTCTGTTTTTTATCCACTTACCATAGAAATGGATATTGGTACCGCTAATTCTGGACCAAAACAAAAACATAGGTCATGTGAAGCTGGTTTCAAACTCAAGGTTGCGTCAAGAGCATAAGAGAGCAATAACAGTATTGCAAGTAGGGAATTTTGTGTTAACGAAAAACAATTAAGGGATTGGCATAAAATGAAGGCTGACTTAGTAAAGATTCCAAAGGCTAAAAAAGCTTAACGTGGTTTCACGGGTTCATATGGGGCTTTAAAGACTGAATTGCATAAATGGCTAATGGAGTGTCGTCAAAATGGTTATTGCGTAACACGCACGGGAATTCGCTTATGTGCCCTTCAAATGGCTAGGGATGACAAATATAAAGTACCAGGCATTGAAAAATTTACTGAGTCAGCAGGATGGTGTACCCACTTCATGAATATATTTGGCCTATGTTTGCGACAAAAAACAAAGATTTCCCAAAAGTTGCCCCAAGACCTTAAAGAAAAAGTGATGTCATTCCAATCATTCATCATAAAACAAAGAAAGAGTCATAATTATGACCTGGGAGATATTGGGAACATGGATGTAACACCTATGACTTTCGATCTACCAAGCAACAGAACTATGGCAAGTTTAGGAGACAAAACTATTTTCCTCAGAACCACAGGAAATGAAAAAAAAAACATTTCACAGTTGTTCTGTCATGTTTGGCTAATAAAACTAAGCTGCGGCCTGTCATTATTTTTAAAAGAAAGACCTTGCCTGAAAAGGTCAAATTTCTACCACGAATTACAGTGCGCGCACATGAAAAAGGCTGGATGGATGAAGACGGAACAAACAAATGGCTGGAAAAAATTTGGAACGGACGACCAGGAGCAGCCTTAAAGAAGAAACCATCATTGCTAGTTTGGGATATGTTCAAAGCCCACACATCTGATGACATAAAAAAATTGGCAAAGTTTTCCTAAATTACTTTGGCCATTATTCCAGGTGGGATTACGTCTGTATTGCAGCCCCTGGATGTGTCTTTAAACAAACCTTTCAAAGACGTGCGCGAAAAATGTGGCATGAATGGATGTCATCTAGTCAAGCCTGACTGACAAAAGGCTGACACAGAATTAATAGAAAAGTGGGTTCGAGATGCATGGGAAGACATTCCAGAGGACATCCTGAAATGGGGCAGTAGTAATGCTATGGATGGCAGTGAAGACAGCGCTTTGTATGAGAATGACAGCAGTGATGGTGATGATGATGGCTGTGAACTCAGTGAAGACAATGTCCATGCTGATACCCTCACACCAGCTGAAGTTGAAGCTCTGTTTGGACATACAGATGATGAGGAGGAATCCAGTTTTGAAGGATTTTAACTTTGTGTTTTAGCTTGGTGACTTGATTGAGCTAAGGGGGTAGTACTCTTAAGGTATTATTGTTGATACCATATTGTTTTTGTTGACTGTTTTAAGCTAGTTTACTGTTTTTCTTTGAAATAATAATGAAATAAATTTTAAAAAACATATACCCCACTGATTCCTCAAATAATGTTATTTTATTGTTTTTTTTTTTTTTGAATATTGAAACTTGCCAGTAGCTGCAGCATTTCCCACCATTGTCTTATACTTGAGTCAATTAATTATTTCTGTTTTCCAAGGTAAAAATAGGTACATAGACTTATACTCGAGTATATACGGTAATATTTATTTGTCTAAATTGATGGACTAATAATCCTCAGTGTGGAATTGGAAGTGAAATTCTTACTACTGGAGAAGATTTACAAGTAGGGAACTTGAGAAATGTGTACAAATAATGTATTTCTCACCGAATAACGTATTTTAATACACAAAAGCCAATCAGAAAAAAAAAACCACAGTGGGGGTTTCTTTTTGGCACGCAATAGAGTATGCAAAGTATTCAGGAATATTGCCTCATGGAATACTAGTAAATTTTTGCATTTACATACACTGTACTTTGTACAACCATAAGGTCAATACTGTTTATAAACCACATTAATTGTGTAAAAATCTGCCTATACTATACAGATTATCCTGTTGTTATTCTGCAGCCTGGTTCAGGGGCAAGTATGTCTCCCTTAGTTATATCAGTTGTGCCTTTGGTGATTTTGAATATTTTCTGATGGCTTTATTTTTTTTTTGCATCACTGCAACCTTACCCAGGTTGGGCTTCTAATCCAAGCAAAGCCAATCAGAATTAATCTTTCAGCAATCCTTTATTAAAATATGATTGTAGTAAATTATTGAACTTCAGCTTTTGGTCCTTGCACTACTTTTTTTTGTTCATACTTTCTTTACTGTTTAAACCTTGGACACTAGAGGGACCACATTGCACATTTGTATGTAAAGAAGCTAAATGGATGTAGGTTTACTTTAACCTAGGAGAGATACAAAGGCAACCACTACTCCCTTGGAAACCTCCAGCTGCCTGGCTGTAATGTTGAAGCAAAACCCGGAAAGGCAGATAACGAACACTTACTTCCCTGTGATTGCAGTTTTTGCATGCTTGTTTGGGCAACCCAAAAGAATAGGAAAGCAAAGGATATCTAGTCACCCAAAACTAAATAGGGAGATCAGCATCAACAGTTTATAAATCTGAACCCAAACATGTTTCCTTGAAAGTGAAATCGTGCTTTGCTTGTGTTGGACAGAGCAATAGTCACATGTATTTCTCCCTCCCCAGCAGAACATACTGTAGATCCACTCTCTTGCCTCCAGCTTTTTGGCCACTGGGAGCACCTCATATATTTACACGCCTTTGTCACAATCAGGGGGTGTAGAGTGACAGTCACTGCATGTATTCATAGACCCCTGCTTTAAGCATTGGAGTGCTATATTAGATGTATAGTGCCAGGCAAGTCATATATTCACATACCTCTGTCATAAACACTGGGTGAAAAATGCTAGTAGTTTCACCTTGTCTGTTTTGAAGCACCCTGTTTATTCTCTTTGTCAGCGTCGCTTGCAGGAGCAGTGAGGACCAGGCAAATAGCTGTCAGTCCTCTGCTCTGCAGCCCCGGCTTCCCTTTGAATGTGAGTGGTCCCTCCGCATCGCCTGCTCTGAGACTGTTCAGCTGAAGGGGATTGTGCTGAGACTAATAAGTAGAGTATTCTTGGAGATTCTTATTTCAGTCCTACACTGCCATTGGCTGCTGGGGCCTTATAGTCTCTCTACTCCCATTGATCTATGCCTGTTGTAGGGTTAGCTAGGCTAATCTGTGTTGGAGTAAATTTTGTGTAAATTTGCCAACCTTGCCTGTCTTGACCTATCGTTTGTTCTCAGCCTAGACCCCGACTCTGCTCCTGCCTACTCCCTCTGTACCTCATCTGGTGAACTGATTGCTCGTGTATGACCTTGGTTTATACTCTGGATTTGCCTTGTATAACTTGTGTCGCAAATCTGTGGGCCCCTGGTCCTCTGCCGGCAAATCCCCAGAGGCCATCCCTTGTGCATTAAGTCCTGGGGGCAACCGTGTGCTGGGGGAAGCAACCAGTCTCCAGAGGCTGAGCAAGGAACAACAATGGCTGGGGAGGAAAGATGCACTAGGAGTCATTACATGAATGGGAATGTGTTTTGGTTACTTTTAGGATTTTCTCTAGCGGAGTTCTGTTTACAGTGGGATTCAGCAGTAACAGTTGTAGAACTGAAGACCTATGATATTTCTTACATTTTTTTATAAAATGGTTTACGTAGTAATGTACACTAGCAATTGGTCACTGTAAACTTTTTTTTTTTTTTTGTGAAATATAGTTTTGATTGTTTTAAACAGAAAAAACAACATACAAAATACAGATTCCAGAAAAAGCAAAGGTACATAAACGGTTCTTAAAACCATAACACACATAAAACTAAAATAGTGCAAAAATAAATATGCTAGTAGTGTATAAAGCTTGTATAGTGCTTCTGGCATACACTTGTGTAGGGACAGAGGACCACCAGTGTCTTACCCCTATGTATGAAGGTAACAAATAAACAGCATATATATATTTGATTGAGCAAGGGATCATGGACAGAAGGGTCACCTTCGCTGTAAACTTTTTAACAGTTTCCTAAAACAGAATATGAAGAATTCTATCCTTAGGGGAACAATTAGAAGGGTGCTTTTTTCAGATTCTGCAAAATGAAAGCAAGTAGTGAGGAAAAGAAATGGAATTCGGGGGTACCTCTCCAGAGGGATCACCACCACAAAGCAGATGGGTGAGTCATGGTAACTTAGGGTGTACCTCCTGTGATAATGATGTGCCTGCACCAGCACGAACACAATACAGAGGAGCTGAGGTTTGACATTTATTGTGCTATTAGCAGTCAAAGAAAAACTGATAACAGAGGTTTCTGAAAAACTGGGAGGCATACTTAAGCTGCGTACACACTTGCAATTTTTGTCGTTGGAAAGGATCTTTCACGATCCTTTCCAACGACAAGGGGCTGCAAGATGCATGAACGATGCTGTACATACTGCACCGTTCATGCTCTATGGAGAGGGGAGGGGGGAGAGCGACGGAGCGGCACCCTGCTGCGCGCTCTCCCCTTCCCTTTCATTACGATCGGCTGTCGTCCATCGTCCGTGGATCCGGCAGGTCGGTCGTCTGGACGATGGACGACACCGACTGTACACACGGAAGATTTTCGCCCGATAATTGGCCGATGCCGATTATCGGGCGATAAAAATCTGCCGTGTGTACGTAGCTTTAGGGGTATGGAGCAAATTGTAGGTTTGTCCAGATTTCAGTGTTAACACATGACGGAAGGCTGCTCTGATTTTAGTAAATTGAAAAATCTTGTTTTCAAACTATAATGAACACAGCAAGCTTGCAGTGTCTATGCTGGAGGTAAGTAGAATATCTGTCCTTTGTAAGTAGAATAATGTCATCTGTCCCTTTTGCAATAAACGACCTGCCTTTTCCCAAACTTTTATTTCTAATGTTTATTTCGGTTTTATGGGACCATTTTGTGCCCATGTTTGCATGCAAATGCAGCAGATTGCAGGACAGTTCCAATTAACAAGTGGCTTTGGAGTGTGTGGTTGATTCTCTCCTGGAGGAGGAACTACACCACAGTTGCAACAGCTAGAAAACATGTTACCTGTAGTGTGGTTTACAACTTCTGTGTGCATAGCAGCAATTTACTTTGCCCTTAGGAGCAGCTAACTGCCTGATTTTCCACTGCAAGTAAGATAATGCATTGTAATCCTGTGCTACTACTGTATTTATATAACCTTTGTATCTCCTTGTTACCTAGGTTGCTCATCTAAGCAAAACAGATAGCAAAACAGCACCACTGTATATTGTCCCCTGAGTTCATCTGGCCATCCCTAATGTGAGTGTTGTGTTAGCAACTCAGTAAAATGTTTTATTTCAGAAATAAATTGCATTCTTTTTAGGCTTTTCCAGCCATTGAAATATAAACTTACATGGAATTTTTTTTTTGCCAGACAATTGCAGACAGCAGATCATTTTCAGTAGCTCAGAATTTATTAATTTGCTCTGGACAGTTTACAATAAATCAGGCTGATTTTATTTTCTATGGCATAGGAAACATTTCTGAAATTTGACACACACTATTCAACTTACTACTATCCAACTTCAACTGAACAATAGTGAATAGTTCCCAAGTTTTCAATCTAAGTTATCAGTTCAAGTTTTTGTTTTTCAGTTCTTGCTACCTAAAACAGTTATCTGTTTAGGACAAATTTAATAAGTAAAGGAGCAATTGAAAACCAGAATTCTCTTAGTGCGCAGGCAACAATGTGATTACTCACTGCATTCTGGTTACTGCACTGCTACTGGTTACTGCACTATGTACATGACCACAGATGATTGCACTGCACTGTCATTGTATATAATCCTGCATTGTAACTGTAGATTGTTGAATATTAATTAAAATGGCACAAATACAAATCATTCTATTTCAATTGAATGGAACTTATGGGCCCTTACTACCTCTAAGTAAAAAATATAATGTGGGGTAAGCTAGGTGTCCCACACCAATTCCTTATCCCCTGCACTGTAAAACTCTTTAGGAAGTTATGGTTTTTAAACCCTTAGCCTTAGCAGCTAGCGGGCTGCACAGAAGCCACTGTCAAAAAAGACTAAGCTTAAAGTTGTTATGGTCATGCGTTTTGTTGCTACATTTTTCCAAGTATCAAGTGGCTATCCTATTTCCAAAATGGCAAGATGGTATATTATATTTACTATAAAGAAAAAATATATAATAGGGCTTGGCCCATGGTGGTGTGAGCATGCGTTCCATCTAAGCTCCTGGGAATGCTTGGCATCGGGCTACACCAGTTTGAGAGCTTTGTCAAGATGGAGGAAGGACACTCAACAGCTTGTGGACAGGGCACAGGGTCCCATATCATCTGGCACTACATATTTTGTACTATCCCAGTAGGACCTGACAGGTTGCTTTAAATTCCTATCCATTGATTCCTTTTATGTTGACAATTGGTAGACCCTAGTGCCTTTCAACTACATCCCTTGTGGAGCCACCTTCTCTGCCTTAAAGGTAACAGCAGTTGTGGGCCCCCAGGGAATGCACAAGTCCAATGTATTGCAGTTCCAGTGGTATATTAGAGCCTGATATGACCAGCAACCTCTTCTCTTAGTATTATCTCAACCAGTGATACCCCTTTCACTTATATTGGGCTTTCAGAGCAAGACCTTTGGCCCTACAAATGCAATCGTCAGTCATTCCCACTTTGATTTATGATGCCATTTAACTCTGACATCATGTGGAACATGGCTGTTCTATATTAATATCAGTCTCTCTATTACCTATCCTCTCAACTATGGCCAGGGTTTTTTTCCTTTTCTCCCCCTGCCTACTATTTGTTCCTTACTAGCCCTGGGAAGACAATGGTGCCTGAGCTCTAGGTTTTTGGCCCAGATGACTCTGAGAGACTGGGGTCGAGCTTCGAAAGGTTCTTTACATGTTCATGTCTTGGGCCTGATTGTGTTGCTATAGTGGCCATATTATGGATGTTTGTAGATCAAATGATTTAGCCTATATTTTGCTTTGATACTTCATCCTTTCTGTTTAAGGTTACTATATTCTGCAATAGTTTCCTGCAAAAACCTTTTTTCTTTACTGAAATAACAAAGTTAAAAAATGTTGATTATGACACATAGATATAACTGACATAACATTATATGACTGACATTAAATAGAGAAACAACAAAGATGTATATTGAAATAATTTGTTTTTCCTATTCCTCCTTTAAAAGGGCCCACAACATTTTTAAACTATGAACCAGATTACAGCCCATCATACCTATCAAGGGCTAGGCTGAGGGTGTATAAAAGAAAAAAGGAACCATTTGTCATGGCATGCTTTCTGAGATTAGGATAAGTTTCAGAGGCAAGGAATGCTTTTCAGAGAGTCAACATTTTATAGTTCGGCCAGTTCATTCTGATAAACTGAAGCAACTGTTTTAATATCTGCAGCTAAAGGGTACAGAAAAAAGTTGTGTGTCTTTTGCAAAAACAAGAAGCTACACACTTAGTAGTATTGAGAGGATGGCAGAACCTTTCCTGCTTATCCTTAATTAGGAAAACCAGTACATATATATATTCGTATCAGGCGAGACTCATCTGACACCTTACAGTGCTGCCCTTTCTTTTCCTAAAACCAGTTATGCCATGAGGAATCTACAAGAGGCTTCTATAAAGATAGACTAAGATACTATTAACAAATGCATTATTATTATTATTTAATAAAAATCTAACTGTAAAATATGAGTATTTAATTTCTGCCTGCATATCTGTCTTAAAACCATCCCTTTAGTTACCTACACTCTAGTTGTCTGCATTTTACCAATCTGTTTTCAACAAGCCCAACTTTTTTCAAGCAAAGCATGGAATATTTAGGTGGTATGAACATGAAACATATTTTATGCAACTAGCCTATTTTATTATCAGTCCTCACCAATATTTTTTCTTATTTGTGTGTTCTCTAGCTGATCTAATATATTCTATTTGGACCATCACATGTTCATTGGTGGGTAATCTAATTTTGTTTAAAAGTTATATAACACAGTTAAATAAATGGAGAAAATATGAATAAGTGCTGACCCGGAAAAAAAAATCACGTGTTCTGCCAAGAAGCAGGATTGCGGACAGCTTAAAGTTCTGTGTACCACTCTTTGTACAAGTACAGAAGCCATTATCCATCTGATTACTTGCTGCCTCTAAAGTTTCATAGCTTTGTAGGCCCAAAACCCATTTCTGCTTTCAACAGCAGAGGAAATAGTTCAGTACAAATTGCTTCCTGCTGAGAGCTAAACAATTTTCCTAATGTAACTTGGTGTTAAGCCAAACCAAAACCTTTCTACAAAAATAAATCTCATACCCTTTACATTTTTCATACTCCCTTTTTCAAAGAGATTCGGATATTATTGTAAAACTGACTTGCTCTAGAAATAAATAACACTGGCAAATAAATGTAATAATGTACACCAAAGCAAATATACTTATACATAATATACTTATAATATGACAATTGAATAGATGCCACAAAAGATAGCCACAATACGCTTTGGTAAAATGCAGCCTGTGGTAAAGGTATAATTGTACTAAATATCAAAAATAGGGTGAGCCTTGACTGGAAATGACACTCCCATTCCTAACTCCATTGTTCCTACTTTAAATTATATAATTGTATGTCTTGGCAAAAAAAAAAAATCCCTGCAATATATGTACATTTCTCCACTGCTTTTTTTTTTACTAAGTTCTCCCCTTCTGGATTAGAGAACACCTTCCTCTCTCCTTATCTCCAGAAGATGTAGTCCAGCAGGGATGAATTTGGGCAGGGCTGACAACACTGTTCAGGATTTCAATGCAGCAGAAGCTTTGGAAGTGAGAAGTTTCCTGAATTTATGAAATATATAAACATAGGGTTATTCATTTTTTTTTCTTTGCCCCTTTCGCTCTTGTCCTAATTGTAGCCAGCTCTGAGCCTGGTTAGGTCCCCCAATGATTCTTCCCTTGCCGCAGACCCCTATAGACGGTGCCATTCTGTGTAAATTCAAAACCTGCTAAAAATTATATATTGTGTCTCCTGAGGAAGCAGATAATCCTGCATGCTTTTTTGAGATTAGCTACTCGTTATTTAGAGAACAGGACCAGATTTATCCACAGCCAACATAAACTGTATACTAGGGCAGAAGCGGCACACAGATTCTTAACCACTTGTTGCTGATTATCCGTACCGCATTACCATGAAAAACAGTCTGCAACATATTACCATATAAAAAGGTACTGAACAAGCACATTGCCAGCCAGCCCAATAATATTGTTGCTGTTCCTGTGCGTACAGTGCATTTTAATTAGTGTAATACAATGGACCTAAAATCAAGAATAAGATGTCAGGTTTTCCTATTTCTTTGTTGTTTGTTCTTAGTATACCAACAATCTGTTTCTTTAAACTTCCCACCTATAGCTTCAATATGCTTTATTATTATTAATTATTATTAAACAGGATTTATATAGCGCCAACATATTACGCAGCGCTGTACATTAAATAGGGATTGCAAATGACAGACTAATACAGACAGTGATACAGGAGGAGAGGACCCTGCCCCGAAGAGCTTACAATCTAGTAGGTGGGGGAATTTCACACACAAAGGATGTGAGATATGTAGTGTGGGAAGTAGTGATGGTTTCAAATGACAGAAGAAGCCGGGTAGGCAAGTTTGAAAAAATGGGTTTTGAGTGCTCTTTTAAATGAGCAGAAAGTAGGAGCAAGCCGAATAGGACGAGGAAGACCATTCCAGAGAGTTGGAGCAGCTCTAGAAAGGTCTTGTATTCGTGCGTGTGATGAGGTTATGAGTGAGGAAGTCATTAGTAGGTCATTGGAGGAGCGGAGAGAGCGGCAGGGGGAGTATTTTTTAACCATGTCAGAGATGTAAGTGGGACAATAACTGTGTAGGGATTTGAAGGCAAAGCACAGGAGCTTAAATTTGATTCTAAGGTGAAAAGGAAGCCAGTGGAGAGAACTACAAAGAGATGTAGCGGAAGAGGAGCGGAGGGAAGGATGGATGAGTCTGGCTGCAGCATTCATAATAGATTGTAGAGGAGAGAGTCGGGTTAGTGGAATACCAGCGAGAAGGATGTTACAGTAGTCCAGACGAGAAATGATAAGAGCGTGTACAAGGAGTTTGGTGGTCACAGGGGACAGGTAGGGGCGGATTTTGGAGATGTTGCGTAGGTGAAAGTGACAGGACCTGGAAATGTTCTGAATATGGGGGGTGAATGAGAGGGCCGAGTCAAAGGTGACACCAAGACAACGTGCCTGAGGGGAGGGCCGAATAACAGTGTTGTTAGCAGTTAGATATATGTCAGGGGGGGATTTGGAATTTGAGGGGGGGATGATGATGAGTTCTGTTTTATCCAGGTTGAGTTTCAGGAATCGGTCAGACATCCATGATGAGATGGCCGACAGGCAGCATGAGACCTTATCCAGGACTGAGGGAGACAGGTCAGGGGTGGACAGATAAATTTGGGTGTCATCAGCATACAGATGGTACTGTATGCCAAAGGAGGATATGAGACTACCGAGAGAGGAGGTGTACAGAGAAAAGAGGACCGGTCCAAGGACTGACCCTTGGGGGACACCAACAGGGAGGAGAGTGGGTGAGGAGGAGTTACCATTGAAAGAAACTTGAAAGGAGCGGTCAGACAGATAGGAAGCAAACCAAGAGAGAGCAGTGTCACAGATACCAATGGAGCGCATGATTTGTATTAGAAGGGGATGATCAACAGTGTCAAAAGCAGAGGAAAGATCAAGGAGAAGGAGCATTGAAAAGTTGCCTTGAGACTTAGCTCTGATGAGGTCATTGGCCACTTTAGTAAGGGCTGTTTCAGTGGAGTGGGCAGCTCTAAAACCAGACTGGAGGGGGTCAAGGAGAGAGTTGGTGTTCAGGTAATGGGTGAGTCTTTTGTAGACAAGGCGTTCAAGGAGTTTGGAGATATATGGGAGAAGGGAGATAGGGCGGTAGTTGGAGGGTAGGGAGGGGTCCAGTGAGGGTTTCTTTAGGATAGGGAGAATTATGGTATGTTTAAAAGCTGAGGGGTATTTACCAGTAGAAAGGGAGAGATTGAATAGTTCGGTTAGGGCAGGGGCCAGGGTGGAGGAATGGGCACGGAGTAGATCAGAAGGGATTGGGTCCAGTGGACATGTAGTGGACGGAGATGATGAGAGGAGAGTTAAGACTTCGTCCACAGTAACAGGGCTGAGGGAGGCCAGTGATGATTTACAGGTGGAAGGGGTGGGTATGGTTGGAGTGGCTCGGCGGGCAGAGACATCATGTCTGATTTTGTCTATTTTATCTCTGAAGTAGGTGGCAATGTCTTGGGCAGAGAAGGATGTTGTGGGGGGAGCAGGTGTGGGGTTTAGGAGTGAGTAGATTGTAGAGAAGAGGTTGCGTGGGTTGGAGGCTTGAGAGGAAATGACTGCGGAGAAAAAATTTTGTTTGGTGACAGTGAGCTCTGTGTTAAAGCTTTGTAGCTTGGCTTTGTAGTCCATGAAGTCAGTGCTGAGGCCAGATTTCCTCCACTTGCGCTCGGCTGCACGAACAGACTTTTGTAGCTGTTTGGTGTGGTTGTTGAGCCAGGGTCGGGGGTTGGTAGGGCGGGGATAGCGGAAGGTGGCAGGAGCAACATTATCCAAAGCCAAGGAAAGAGAGTGGTTTAACATGGTGGCAGCTTCATCTGGGGAGGTGATTTTGGAGAGGGAGGGGGTTAGGGATGCAAGGCCGTTTGAGAAAAGGTTGTGGTCAAGGTTACGGATATCTCTCTGCCATTGACCAAGTCTGGGATGTGGCAAGGGAGGGCAAGGGTTTGATAGGTTGAAAGTGATGAGGTTATGATCAGAGAGGGGGAATGGTGAGTTGTCAAGGACGGTGAGGTTGCAGAGTTTAGAAAATACCAGGTCTAATGCTTTTCAAGGCTAGTCACAAGGATAGGAGAGGGGTGGTTTAAAATAGTTGGCCTCAGGGGTAAAAAGCACAAATACAGGCCTGGTAGTGAAGGTAAATCTGTGCCAAACCAAAAAAATACAAATTAACTTAACTGCTCTACTGTTGCTAACTTGCCCCCTATTGCCTCAATCCACCCAAAACATCCTGTGCAATATTAACTTAAAGTCACTGTTTGCATAGGGTTAGGTGCACACAAACCTTTCTGCCTAATTATTGGAAATGGAAAGTGTATGGATGCAGTGGATTGATTCATTGTAAGAAAGGAGCTGACATTCTATGATGATATGTACTATAATAAGATTTAATTTATTTTAATGTTTACCTAAACCAGGTATGAAAAATTATGATTTAAAACTTTACAATTCAGTGATAATGGCGTCCATCAGTTCATAACTTCCGTAGTTATATAAAGATCCATGATATTTACTTAGGTAGGTGGTTCAACATGAAGACTTGTGTCAATTTCAGTGTGGGTTTTCCACCACCATACAAGTCTAAGGAAATAAAAAATCTGCTTGTAGAAATTAAGTGAAATTCAGGTTAGAATGAGGTCCATACAGGTCACATGCAGCTGTCAATGAGTTCTTTATGTTCTCAGAAGTTTCACAAACTGATGTCAAACTGATGCCATAGACACAGTCACTTCGGCTAGGTTCAGACCTGCCTTAAGATCACCTGGCACCTTGACAGCCACTCTCGCTGTGGGTTCTTAAGGAACCAGCACTTGCAGATTTCACAGCAGGCAGCAGTGAGTAATACTTCCTATCATACTCTATGAGGCTGTTGCTGCTTATAGAAACAGGGGTGCACTGACATGAGAAACCACCACAACTGCCAGTCTAAACACAACCTAGCAGTGCTCAGAGATGCAATATTTTTCAAACCGCAACCCCTTTTCCAAAGCTCTCCTGCTTAGTGCATTTACTACTGGTTATACTACCTGTATTAAAAAGTAGCATCGTGACAAAAGTGGCAGGAGTTATGTCCTATTAACTAAATTCAACCCACTAGAAAAACTCCATTGTGCCATAAATTGTGTTTGTATCCCTTAAATTAAATCCCAAAATATCAAGGTGTGATACTCATCCCCTGAGAGATTTAAAAAGCTATGCAATATTAGGAAAGAATACAGAATATTCTTGTACAACACAAGAGTAATTATAAAGCAATTACCTGAGGAAAACAGATTCAAGGCCTTAAAGGAAATTATACCTTTAGCTCACTTATTTTTAGGCTCCATTTACATCTTTTTGTTGTATTGAGCATTACATCATATGTTAACACAGCACATTATTAGGGCAGTCTTTTGAGAAATATTGGGCTGCCAGTGTACACTAATGTGCTAATAAATGCAAATTAGTTTTTTTACCATAGTACAAAGATCTAAATGCACCATTAAGGTTTTATACCTACATTATCTACTTCTCTCTGCAATTTTAAGCATTTTTTGTAGAGTTTCCTGTGGGAAAAATGTTTTTTTATTTTGAATGATTTATTGCACTAAACTCTGTATATGTGTTGTGATTTTAAAGTTGCTCCAGGGTCCAGTGAAACACTCTTTTAAGGATGTTTTACTAAATACCTTAAAGGTCAAAATCTCAAATGAACATCCCTGATATCATGCAACCCATGTAAACTGTGTAAATGGGAACATAGCTGACAAATAAAATAAACGTAACTGGGCCCTCTGACCTCACAGGCCCAGTGGCAGCTGTACCCTCAGTAGTTTCCCCTAAATACAGTATATATATTTTGGCAAGTTTTTAAATTGATGTGGCGGCACTAGCAGAACTTGCTCCTCCAATAATTCTGGCTTCTAGTTAATTCCAGGGAGCCAAGAAAGATTGTCTACATTTATTCCCATGAGGTCAAAGCTAACATGACAGAGCTAATAGGGTCAGGCCATAATTACTACAATGTGTGCAATGAATTGCATGTTTTAAGTGGGCATTCAAGAAACAAAAAGTTAGTGAAAATGTAAAAACCTTATTTTTAAAACCTTATTTTTGGCAGGTAAGGGTGCCAGTTTAGATTTTTTTGCAATAATAAAATTTGCAAAAAGATAATAGAATGCCTCCAAACTGTTCCCATGTTCACAAAATAACATGAATAATATATAAACCCTAACAATAAACATGTCTTATTTACTCCCTTTTGCTTCGTTATTTTACCATCCAAACTGGTTTGGCATACCTGTTGGATAAGTGCAAAAATACCTGTTGATCTTGCCAGAAACCCTGTAAGCTGATCATTTTATGTGTAGTCTGCTTGTGCTGATTCTAATCAGCTTCATTGTTTTCGGCTTTCTTTGAAGCCCCTTACAGATGTCAGATGACTGTCGCTGTACACAATCTTTCGTGATTGTTTCCAGTGACATATGAACGAACGCTGTACACACAGCACCATGCTGTTCTATGGAGAAGGAAAGACAAGTCATAACTATTTCATCTCGGGGGACAATCAACTGCAGTGTGTATGTAGCAAAGGACTGTAGAACCAGTACAATCCATGGTGTTCTTATCCTGCATGTTCTAACATGCTGGGTGATGTATGTGCACAAGGTTTAAATCAGAATATCATTCTTTTTTTCTTGAAAGTTTGATAATTAACTGAATTACTACCTATTTAGTGTGTGTGACTCCACTTTTTACATACAGTAAGTTAGGGTACTGTATAAAACTATCAGTATGCTGATGTTGAACACAGATGGTAAGAGTGCTGACTATCACTTTAAAGTAACTAGCAGTACTAAGTAGGTTGCAGTTGGCTTTGGTAAGCAGTATGTGGAGTTGGAGTATTTATACTAGAGAATATGCATGGTGGTGCATATGCATCATATGCTATATCAAAGTGTAAATCACAACACAGAGTATTTAGGGTGATGGTCCAGAGTACCGAATGTACAGTAAAGCAAATGCTTTGTGACAGTGTAGTGTATGTAATGCAACATGTAGTGCGGCTAATATTCACAGTGAAAATTAAAGTTTTTTAAAAAGTTTGTAAAGTTTCATATGTTCATCTTTATATACAATGTTCTGCACAGCAAATGGAGATGAACATATGAAGTTTAACATTAATAAAAACTTTAATTCTCACTGTGAATGTAATCAATATTAGTGTCCATTGTTAGCACAAAAGACTTCCAAAACTTGGAAATGGAAATTAGAGAGCACAGAAATATGTAAATTCATGGCATGGATACAGGCATGGAGGTCAGCGGGAGGAAACCAGACTGTGGACTTCAGCAGATTCCCCACATTTTACAATACAGGTAATAGGAAAGGTATTTACAATGTAATTTTATTATTATTATTATTAATACACAGGATTAGCGCCAACATATTACGCAGTGCTGTACAATAAATAGGGTTGCAAATGGCGAATACAGACAGTGACACAGGAGGGGGAGAGGGCCTGCGCCAAAGGGTTTACAATCTAGGAGGTGGGGGAATTTACACACAATAGGAGGGGAGGTTTGTAGGGGTGAGAAGTAGTGACGGTTTCAAAATACAGTAGAAGATGGGTTGGCATGTTTGAAAAGATGGGTTTTGAGTGAGCATAAAGTAGGAGCAGAATAGGACGTGGAGGAACATTCCAGAGAATTGGGGCAGCTCTAGAAAAGTCTTGTAGCCGTGCGTGTGATGAGGTTATGAGTGAGGAAGCTATTAGTAGGTCATTGGGGGAGGGAAGAGAGCGGCAGGGGGAGTATTTTTCCACCAGGTGAGAAATGTAAGTGGGACAAGAACTGTGTAGGGATTTGAAGGCAAAGCACAGGAGCTTAAATTTGATTCTAAGGTGAAATGGAAGCCAGTGTAGAGATGCAGCGGAAGAGGAGCGGAGGGAAGGATGGATGAGTCTGGCTGCAGCATTCATAATAGATTGTAGAGGAGAGAGTCGTGTTAGTGGAATGTTCTGAATATGGGGGGTAAATGAGAGGGCCGAGTCAAAGGTGACACCAAGACAACGTGCCTGAGGGGAGGGCCAAATAACAGTGTTGAATGACAGTGAATGACAGTATTTTACAGGTATGACTTGTCTTAGCTTTGTATAATGACAGGGACACTTTATTGGTAACCTTTGTGGGAATGATGAACACAACTGTGGTGATAAAACACATTGACTGTACATGAAGCCTGCCATTACCGACCAGCTCAATACTTTCTAAGTTCTCTATACTGGAAAAACTTGCAGAAACGTCAGAATTGTGATATCTCTATTAGAATTTCTGTCAGAGATTCAGCCACAGGCAGACAGCTATCACTTCCACAGGAATGGGGCCAGTAAGGGTAGCTTGTGTCTTATTTCTGGAACTTTAGGTGTCATTATAAACAAGTTTGATGTTTGTATTGTGTGACTCCCATAGGACAATACAGGGGAGCATTGTGCCTGAGGTAGTTGTAGAGCCGGTGCGGCGCCGGTAGGTGTCAGCAGTGTGCCTGTGAGTGCGGTGTAGGAGGAGGGGTGAGGGAGGGAGTGATAGGCAGATTGTGCGTCCCTGTTACAATGGTTACAAGAGCCAGCCCCGGACTGCAACACACGCAGGAGAGGCAGCAACAAAGAGGGAGAGCTGGGGCTGGACATGGAAAGTAGTGGGGACAAGCTCGGCTAGAGGAGTCCTAACTATCGTACTTTGTGTGACCCTGAACCTTGTGTGTGGCTGAGCCATGTGGTGCTGAGTCTCTGGAGGCCCCTACAAGTCTTTGTGCTGGAAGATGCTCATGTCGGTGCCCTCCTGGATGTTTTCATATCTTTCATAACTTCTACAGAGCCCTGTGAGTCAGTAGTCCAGGAACAGACAGGTAAGTTGTTGTTTTGTTGGGATGCAGACAAGTTTTCCTCCGCACATCCCTATTGAGATACCTGTTGCTGCTGCAGAAGAGTTCAGACGGGCGGTTGACCGCTTAATTTTAACCGCAATGCACCCGGGAATATGGCGGGGTAATATGGCGAGATATTGGTGTGCCTTGGTGGGTTTGCAGAATGTTCTAGAAAGTGGTTGTGGTTCTGTTGGTACCTGTTGCAAAGGATTATGGGTCATCTGTTGCCCGTCAGAACACTTCCAACTGCTTGGCGGTCCAATTCATGTCTGTAGAAGCGGTCGATTGCTTTTAAAAAACCGACCCGCCTGGAGAAGGGATCTCAACCGCTGCCGTTTGGTTCTGTGATAGCTGCGAGCCGTCCGGTTCTGCTATAGAAAAAAAGAACGCCCCTCTGAGCACTGCCTGTATTTTGTTTTTTTCTGTGGTGTCATTTGTAATAAATAGAAAGTTTTTATATTATCACACACCTAGAAAACTTGCAGCCCCATGAAATCAAAAGATCTGCCTTTTTTCTGACTCCTCGCTATAATAATACAAAGTGAGATCAAATAGAACATTTAAAGAAATGGGTAAGAAGGGCTGAACCGGCCTTACCCCCATGCCTTGCTGTGCCATCCTAGGGGCATTTTTGTGGGATCCAGGGAAAGCCCGACCGTCCCGAACAATATGATCCTCAGCATCTTCATGGGATTTGTGATTCTCAGCTTTTTCAGGATGAGGCCCAGTGACTGTCACCTACAGGAAGGGGCCAAAAGCCTGAGTGTAAGATATGGGTTTTGTTTGTTTTTATTCTGCTTTCACTTTATTTTTTTACATGGGTACAAAACAAGCAGATCCTGCAAGATTGGCTGAAGAATAGCTGCCAATAGGATCCTTGTGCAGGCACTTCCTGTTACAAGCTGAAAACTTTCTCCTAGTTGTTGAATGAGTCCCTGACAACTACAAGTGGTCATGTTGGATCACATTGTAACTATTAGTGAACAAATCTAACACAAGGATATGCAGAGGGCAATAGAGGCTGCAGGAGGTCAGCAGAACCAATATTTATAATAAAAACAAAGGAAATTGTTTAATACACAGTCTTCAGAGACTACATCAACTTTTAGTGCCACTTTGGTGGTGATTCCTTTATTTCTGGATGAAGTTTTCAGCCTGACTCTGCTGGCCCTGGACACATTTAAAAAAAACAGCCTGTTAACGCTTTGCGCACATTTATTTCCTCTGATTGAAGGCAGATGCTCCATACTGCTGATCTAGCTGAGCTCCAATGGCTGGGAAATCTCATTTGGTTTTCAGGTCTGTGTTTCTCAGTAGTATCTATTAGCTGGTTTTGGTTTTACTTTATTGTTTTCTTTTTTACACAAACACCGATGGACCCCCTCTGGGCATAACAGCCTCTGTTTGTTTAGGAGGGTCTTTGCCTTTGGTTTCTAATGATGCTACCAACCCCCACAGATACCAATCCAAATGAGGGCACTTCAGTTAGAGAAGGAAACAATTGGCAACTTTAGTTTTCCATGTCACTGTCTTGTTAGTGTTTTTGGATCCTCTGAAGAATATATGTTGGGACAATATTAAAAGTATTTATTTTTTAAATGTTATACCAAATAAAGATTTGAGCATATTGGTGGGCCATAGCTTTATTGTAAAATATGCTTTCTTTTTTTTTATATATTAGGATGTTTTGACATACAGCTTCAGGTTTCACATGTTGCATTTCTCATGTTGTAGCGGCTGGTACTTTGTTCACTCAGTCATAGCAGGAATCAGGTAGAAGTCAGGATTCTGGCCTGGAATGCAAAGACATTCCTGGCGTTTTGTGTGTGTGCCCCGGTCAGTTTAGAGGTGATCTTCTGGTACAATGCACTCTACTGTATTTAATGTAGAACGTCACCATGCTTTTTTTTGGGGGGGGGGGGAAGGGGGAGGATCAATCTTTTTATTGTGTCACTGTTGAACAGATTTATTATAGGAAATTCACTCCATAAGAGAGCTACAGACATTTTTATTGTGTCACTGTTGAACAGATTTATTATAGGAAATTCACTCCATAAGAGAGCTACAGACAGCCGTGACAAAAACACATCCAAACACTGAATATTTGGGTGTGCTAGACAGATACCGCCAAAGCTTTGTAGCAGTGGATCCCTCACAGCACTGTTTATTATTTAAACCGATATTTTTTTTGGGGGGGGGGGGCAAAAATACAACCCTTAGTTTTATATGATTTTAACTTTTTAATGAATCAAATGTCGAACAATAAAAATATAGCATAGTGCATGCACAGCAATACAATATTCTAAAAGACAATTTTAGCAAAATCACTTTTCACTTCAGCAGGCGCACAGTTAAAAGGTCGTCAGAGCCACGTTTTATTTTGTTGCAGTGCCATCTGTAAGAGGATGTCACTTTTGTAAATCTATGTCCCTTCTCTTGTTTAGCACTGATTGACCTATAGCCTCCACTGTATCTCTGACTGTTTATCCTACTTTCATTTTGTTGATTTATTTACTGACACAGATACAGCAGCTTACAGAAACTTGGATAACAATTAACTTTTATCCCAGAAATACAGCTGTCTGCTTTATGTGACTTTTAGCACAGCAAGCACCATAGAACAATGGGCCTCCTCCTAAGGTCCTTACACATCACTTTTTTTTGCTTCCACTAATTAAGGAGGGAGTAGATTTCAGTGACCCAGTTCCAGGTATTAGCATAATCAGAATGTGGCCCATTCATTGCTAATAGGGTAGGTGCTGTTTGTGTGCAGGGTGACACAGAGGGATCCTTACAAATCTTGTAATTAGGATGACATCTTTACAACCCTAACCTGCCTAAATGCCTCCTCCCTTATTTCTTGGCTGGCCTAGATATGTGGAATGTACTCTTTAATTATAACCATGGATTAATATTATATATACATATTTATTAGTGTGAATTTGCAAACTACAGCTTATATGCAATATATTGTGACCAAAACCAAGAAATTTTGTTTTGGCTTTTTTTTATTATTATTAATATTAATAAACAGGATCTACATTAAATAGGGGTTATAAATGACAGACAATACAAACTGTGACACGGGGAGAGGACCCTGCACCAAAGAGCATACAATCTAGGAGGTGGGGGAAGATGGGTATAAAAAGTGGATTATGTAGGCGTATAAAATCCATACATTCCATTTTTTTTTCTGTTTGCAGTGCTTGCTCCCTGTAAAGTCATTAGTCCATTCAGAATGAATACACACATGGACATGTTGGTCTGATAATACTGGCATTAATGACTGATTATGTGTTGCGTATACACAGGGAATACACAACTGGTAGATTGTAAGCTCTTCGGGTCAGGGTCCTCTCCTCCTGTATCACTGTCTGTATTAGTCTGTCATTTGCAACCCCAATTTAATGTACAGCGCTGCGTAATATGTTGGCGCTGTATAAATCCTGTTTAATAATAATAATCATTGCCAATAAATGGTGGTCATATGTGGAAAAGTGATCAAACTGCCAGAAACATTGCTGAACATCCTAAACCTAAGCATGTAAATGGGGTGAAAAAGTAGATATCCCAGCACAAGTCTTACCAGGGTTTTGTGTGAGGAGAATGTTTGACTAAAAAAAATCCAACCCAGGGGTATGCTAATCGCTGAAATGTATCTTTCTACCGAAAACACTCATTCCTGTATTGCCATCTAAACCCTGAAAATGGCTGGTCACATGAAGTAAGTGTGGAGCAATTGTAGGACTTTGGTCTGTTGATAGGAAAATGCACGGGAGGACCTGGCTGTGTGAATAGGCGATCTTCTTGTACAACAAGCAAGCTCAACTATACAGTGGGGTTTTTGAAATTTGAAGCATTCATAATCTACAGAACAATGTACTCCCTGCACTAATTTGCATGACTGCTTTGAGATTTTGCCTTGTTCTATTTTGGGTTCAGCAGCCTGGATGAGCCCCATATTGAATGAATGGTGTAATTTGGGTTTCTTACCTACATATTGTGAGTGACTCCATGATGGTTGTCTAGTAAGTAGTCACATTCATCTGGACTATTTCTTGTAATGGTGAGGTTTAGAAGTTTTGTAGAATTTTGTGTGGGGAAACAACCTTTAGTACTGTGTCCATATTGTATGTGTTAGCCAGGCCAAACTAATTGGGATCAGCTGTACACATGGCCTTTTATATGTGTGGATTGGGGCTTCTCACTCCCTGCTGCTGGGTGAAGAAGCTGATAACACTGTAAAAGGTACATGCATGGTTTGTTTTGGCGAACCAATTAGGAGGTGTCCTGTCAAAATCTGGCATAAGTTTAGTTAGTGGCTTGAACAAGCTGATATTTTGTTATAAACTTGCTGTACAAATTTTTTTTTCACTGCCTTGCTGAATAAGTTTATGACAAGTGTGCTTTGGCTGACCCTGTATTGTACGCGGTTTACAACTTCCACTACCAGTTGAGCCTATCCCTTATATCATGATTTAATACAATGAGATTTCATGTATTACAAAAAATGTATGAATCTGTTTTAATACTCTAAAGCAGTTCAGGGGAGTGCCTCTGATTGCTCTGTTTTGGCCCTGGACACATCCTCCACCAATCCTCTGTGTAGTAATTATTTGTGGTACACAACGGTTGCACTAAACAGTACTGAGCGCTGTTGGTTGAAAGTCTGAACCATCCTGTAATCCCCACTGCATAGGATTGACAGCCTATCTTTTAATATTAGGCTATTATATCTAACAAGCATCATGCATTAAGCATTGCTCAAAACTTGAACTTATATTTTCAGCCTATTTCTTTGTTACAGAGGTTCCCTAATCATAGGCTGAGAGAATATTCTGCTTGAAAAACTCTTTTTGTCGGAAGACATATTTGTGTTTAATACACGTGTATTCAATGGTAATACTTTACACAGAATACAAATATATGAATGATGCAGCCTAGTCATTAGAACAATGCACTCTGTGTATCTGATATCTCTGCAGTGCTTGAGTGGAATGGTAGAGGGATTGTAATAGCTAATCTGTCCTTGTGGTGATTAATCTACAAATCTCATGGTTGGATGTAGTGGGATATCTTACCTTTTGACTTGAGAAAACATGAAGAAAGGACTTCCTACAGGAGGCAGTGAGTATTGTAAAAACACCTGCATTTTTACAAGGCCTGGCTAATAAAAATTAGGAATACATGAAAATAAGGTAATAATAGGGCTT
Source organism: Pyxicephalus adspersus (assembly GCF_032062135.1). NCBI lineage: Eukaryota > Metazoa > Chordata > Amphibia > Anura > Pyxicephalidae > Pyxicephalus > Pyxicephalus adspersus. Next base: position 82,778,762 of record NC_092860.1, read on the forward strand.
ATTTGAGTCATTTAAAATCTGAACAAGTTTAGATAAAGAAAACTTGCCCCATATAATTCTATCAGTGGGTGTCCTCAAATCCCATGCTATAATGTCTGACACATGCAGCCATGTATAATATTATGTAAAGCTGTGTGGCCTTTACTTTCAGGATATAAGATTAGAAATAAAAGTAAGAAAAAAAGTTGTGTGAAAAGGCCTGGCTATAGGTTTCTTCTGCAATGTCTGTTTTTCAGACTGTTGGCTGGACAATAATGCGACATGGCATGCTGACGACCTAAGACCAGGCATCACACGTAATGTTGTTGCCTAGGCAAAGCCACCACACATGAATGCAGCAGAGAGAATGGCAAAGTAAGAGCCATGTGACCGTATTGGATGTCAGTGTCAATGAGATGCACAATCTCCTGAGTCTTGGTTTCAGATGGAAAGCACAAGGATGCAATCACTCAATTACCAGGCTGCCTAAATGTTACATGGCTGCTGGAAATAATTAAAAAGACCAGTAAATAAGGATTTGTCTATATATTTATACTTATTATTTATGTGCAGAACTGAGAAAAGTACAAATATACAAACAATATGTATAAAAATGTATAAATAAATTTTTTTTCTCTTTAAAAAAAGAAATGGACTACCTTAACATAGGACACAACAACACTTTATGAATGCACACCTAAGCATAAAAACAAATTTTTTAGGTGTATCATTTACAGGTTTAAGCCAAAGTGAGTTTTAGGATGTACATAAATTCTTGTAAAAATCATGCATTATTTAACAGGAAAAAAAATAGATGTAGAGCTTGCTAACAAAAATCTCTCTAACCCACTACAATATCTAAATCAGATTTACCCATCCCCTAATTGTAGTTTCAAAATGCAGTCACTAATTCACTGATGGGCAACTCAAATGTTAAAACATTAACTTTTAGTGTTATGGTTTGGCTGCAGTTAACCTCTGGTCACAGGTCCCTTTACAGTGGCACAGCCTAATCGGATTAACATTTTACTAACAGACTGGAATGCAATGCCTTTGTGAGCTGGAATGTAGAACAGAGATCTAGTTTACCCCCTGAATGAATTAATGCTGAACTCCAGGATAAGCAAATATAAAGCAGACCTTCTACAAGGGGGTGCTGATAATTTCCCAGCTTTGCCCAGAAAGAAGAGAGCCAGAGTTTTGAAATAACACATTTATTCAACATATTCCCCCCGAGACTGATGCACTTGCTCTCGGCAGCATCTTTGACGTCAGAAATATTCTCAAAACGTTGCCCCTTCAGGTGTTTCTTCAAATTCTGGGACTGATAATAGTCCAAAGGGGCCAGGTCAGGTGAGTAGGGGGGATGGTGGACAAATTGGAAATCCAGGGTGTTCAATTTGGAAGCCACAATGTTGGACGTGTGCGCAGGTGCCTTGTCTTGCAAAAAAAAGGATCCCTTTGGTCAACTTTCAATGGAATTTCGTCTTAATTGCCTCCTTCAGCTAGCCCAGGAGGTTAGCATAAAAAAAGTCCGGTGATACGAGAGCCCTGAGGTAGGTAGTACACCAACAGAATACCGTCTTTGTCCCAGAAAACAGACGCCATTACTTTTTTAACAGATTTCTGGGTTTGGAACTTCTTCGGGTGCCGTACCCGCTGTGGCGCCATTTCTTTGATTGTTCCTTGGTTTCAGGATCATAGATGTGGAGCCAGGTTTCATCCTCAGTCACTAACCTAGCCATGCCTCTGTCATCACATTTTAGGAATTGCAAAGACCTGATATTTGCACAGTTACATACTAAGATATTAGGCTGTCATACGCCCCCGCACTCATTTTGCTATTTCATCTGGAAGGGGGCAAAGCCAGGAACTTCTCAACACCCCCTCGTATGTTAGCTGCAAAGTTCACTTTAAACATCTTTATGAACCATCATGTTCTTCTGCAACATCTAATGCGCAATAATACCCCACATGTAAAAATCAGCACTAAGGCCTCTGTTTATAAAACTAGGAATCTGACATCCTTCAAATATATCTGGTGGGAATCTTCCAGGTCCGTGTGTTTTTTAGTGGCAGTAGTTGATTCCCACCGTAGAATTGTTGAGGGAATGTCAGATTCCTTGTTTTATAAAAAGAACTCTAGGTGTCTGTTACTGAAAGATGGCCTTATAACTACTAATATTTTGACAGTTTTATTTAGATGTAATCCTCCATTTCCTAGCTTGTTCTCCCTATAGCCTTGGTTAGGGTTGGAACCAAGCTGGACTTTTCTAAGTTATGAGAATGGCTGGAACATAAAATGTACAGGCTTGCACTTTCCTAATTAACAGGAACTTTAGGGCTATTGGTCAGAAAATTGTGCCTTTGTCAACAAGCAAGAGGGTAATGAATGACTAATAGTGGGTAGCATGGAGGGGAAACTCCATAACATTAATACCTTTTTTTGTACAAGAATTCTTCAGTAGACGGTAATTCACAGCTATTACACATCATGCTTATTTACTATACAAATATCCTAATTACCTTTTTTAAACAATTAAGCTGTAAAAGGCTTAAGATGAATTACACTCCACAAGTCATTTTTATGGCTATCAAACACCACAGAAGTAACTAATATAGAGCTGTATAATAGCAGTAATTCACGATAACTGGTTGAAAGAGATTAAAAGAAACCCAGACTAGACCTTGGGAAAATTTAGCCAAAACTTAAAACTGAAGGCTGAATTCACAAACCTAAAGCTATGAGATGAATGATCATGCTTGTCTTGGGTGAATATCTAACATGTGTGCCATGGTCCCCCAATGCCGCAGCAGATTGATGAGCGACTATTGTGCAGTGCTATGGAGGATAACATAGCTGAGCCAGGCTCACTTGTCCTCCTCTTTCTGTTAAACAGAGCAGTGCTGTGTGTACAGTGATTATTCCTTCATCTGTCACTGGAAACCATTACAATAATTTCCAGCAATGATCATTTGACCAGGGCTGTAGAGTCGGTAGATAAATCCTTTCGACGCCAACTACTCAGTTTCTGGTACCCCTGACTCCGACTCTCCGACTCCTCTGTATTTACAGGGTTTCTCATTTTATCTTCACAGTATTGCAACCAACTTTCACAAAAAAATTTTGACTCCCTAATTATTCATTAATCAATCAAATCAAAAATATAATTTAAAATATTTATAACACTATTTTTTACCATAAAAGTTTTTCTCCAAAAAAATTTATAAAAACATATGAAAATAAATGGATTTGTCAATTATTATGTTTTTTTACTTTATATAATTTTAAAATTAAATATTTCATTGCTTTTACGGTGGCATTGCTTTTACGGTTCCAGCCACATCACTAATAATCTTGGGATAAACAAGGATGGCTTCTTCTACAGTCAGTTTTGATGAGCGAACAAACTTTTCTATTTCTTTGAATTCTTGAAAAAAACTCCTGCTGCAATCTCTTCTTTTTTGGACATTTTCTGGTCGTTTATCTTTCACGCATATGGGACGTCGCTTTACTGTTAAAAGTTCCATTTTGTCCAAGTAGGAATCAAAGTTTAATTTTTCATTGGTGTTTCAGGTAGTAATCCCTTCATGTGAACTGCTACATCATAGAAGGCCCTTTTTTGCAGTATCAGTCTGGTCATCGCTCAACAAAATTTGGCTCATTGGATCAACATAAATAGCAGCTAACAAGATTTGAATATCCAGTAAGAGATTCTCCCTTTTCTTCATTAAAGATACAATGCCATCAGCTATTAGCCCTCCAATCAACTGTGCTCAACATATTAGAAGCATTATTTGTCACAATACAAAGAATCTGTTCCTTTTTATTTTTAAAATCTTCTAGAACATCTTCCACTAACTTCTGAAGATAGTCACTGGTGTGATGTGCCTGGGTGTCCTTTACTCCCAAGGTTCCCAAAATAATTGACTCTGTGACATGTGCATGCATCCATTTTTATGAAGACAAAATGTCCCTTCAGACCTTTTCGTAGTTCTTCCTTTTGCATTTGGCCTCTTTAATTATAAATTTCCTTCTCTTTCCAGAGAAACACCAAGTTTTTTTTTTTTTTTTTAGCCATTTCTCCAGTTAAGCCTAAAAAGGCTAGCTGTGAAAAGGATAGTGGTACACTACTCTTTAATACCATTTCCAATGTGATTTTTTTCTGGTGTCATTGTTATGGTAACTTTGTCAGATGTAAAGAATCTTCTTAGTTGTGTTTGGTCTCTAGTAGATTTCTGAACATTTTTTATCCCAGAAGTAGATGGAATATTTTCATTAATATCTTTCTCATTCACAACTATTCCAGGTCCAGGGGGGCCAATTAACTAACTTCCTAGTATTAGGTGGTGTGCAAAATGATGGTAAAGTTCAGACCTGGATTGGAGCATATATGGAGAGTGCAGACAGGACACCTGAACACACATCAGGCCATAGCACTCGCCTACACCTATATCATTACACTTGTTTACACTCAAATGAACTTGTTAAACACATTATATCTGAAATAAAATGAAAACACTTTTTGTAATGTACATAATTCAGATTACAATAATGTGAATGTCAAGTTGTATAATAGCGCAGCTGAACTTCACACTAGTAGAAATACAACTATGCACTGGGCTTTATTCAGAAAAGTACCTAATTATGACTATTGTTTTGTGAAATAGGACATTTGAACTTGCTGTATTTTTTTATTAAAATTAAAATTTATCAGGAGTCGTAGTCGGCACATTTTTTATCGACTCCGACTTTTTATTGTCTCCGACTCCGCAGCCCTGCATTTGACGTCTGGTGTCTGTTCTGTACTGGACTTGAGATCTGCCACAATAACTCATAGTGTCTGAAATTGCCTTTGGCATTTTTGGATAGTTTGGTTGGCTAGTGTATGAATTTTATGTGTATGCAAGTAAAAAAACAGAAGGGTATATTTTGGAGAATCTCTCTCCTTTTTATTCCTATTTTTTTAGGTAGCCAGGACTATTTACATTTTAATTCTTTGATACAAAAACTCTAAATCTTCAAAACTCCTTCATTTCTCTTATTGGAACTGAATAGCATCTTTTTTTTTTTTTTCTTCAGTGAACAGCTTTTGTATTATTAAGATGGGAGTACCAAAATAAGATCAAATGGTCATACTGTGCATGTATGGGAACAGAAGACCTTCAGTGTTACCAATCTATGACTTGACTAAGGGCAAAGCACAAAAGAAAAATGATTGGCAATTTTAAGTTGTGTGCACTCAAAAATGAGTATACTGGAAGATCTGTGTGCTGCTGAGTACTGAACCCAATACCCTTTATAAGTCGGGGGTAATAATCCAACCAAATATTGCTATCCTTATCTAATGCTTCTCTAGAATACAGATTGTGCTTTAAGGTGGATCATCATTGCTTTAACTCAGATATGTCTGATCTTCAAAAAAGAACATCCATACTTGGTCTGATGCATGCTAATCTTCAAGATCAAAGGATGGGTAATACAGGTTCTCATATCTGGCTGCATTGATGTACTGATGTGTGTAATGCAAGGTTGTGTCACATCTTCACCACTAAATATCCAAATATCTACTTTCACAGTCCCCTGCACAGTTATCAGATTCTGATTAAAACACCACCATCTGCTTAATTACTTTACCATGGATGGGCTCTGTTTTTACAAAGATCTAGAAGTGATGGTAAAGATTTAGGATGACCAAAGATTCAAATACAATATTGGTGTCTCCGGTGGTCTAGGATGAAGGGACATTGAAACAGCCTGTGCTTCTATCCATAAGCAGTTTACCTTACAGGTTGTTATTTGCATCTTGTTTGCATGCTTCTGTCACTACTTTCTAGACACAAATTATATAGATACATTGACTTTTCACATCTACAATACAGGGTTGTTAAAATGACTCTTTCCAGACTGGATTCTGCTTGAGAATTTTTCTAGCAGTCAGTAGTCATTTAGAATTGATAGCTTTCAGAGCTGAGCAATGTGGTGTGGAAGTACACGTAATTATACCTTTAGGCAAGACCATTGAGTGCTTGTCAGCTTCAATTTGGTATCTAAGGTAGCATTTAATTTTAGAGGCAAGAACGATTCAGCCACCCTGTAAAATACTTACAAAGGTTTACTTTGGCACATATTGATTCAGTTGAACATATGTTAAGCACATTCCAGTATAATGTGCACTGTACTTATGTGAATTAACATATATGTGTGGTGTGTTACTACCATTTTCTCCTATGCTGCTTCTGCTATTGATTGTACTTTGATGCCAATTAAAGTGTGCAGTTACACTTATTTGGTATTCTCCTTACTAATCTTATACTTGCTTGGCTTTATCCAGTGAGATATCACCACATTGTAGAGCTGCTTGAATGCTCTGCTCACCCATTTGTTCTTGTGGACTTCTAAGTATGAGCTTGTATTAGGAAGTTACTAGAAATAAATGGGTTAGCACATTTGTGGCCCAGAAACATTTTAACACTGTGCAGTCTGGTGAACAAATGTTTTGCTGTATCCAGAAAAAGTGTCCAACTGGGAGAGCAAAACAGCCTACCAAAACACTTTAAAGCATATATAAACCCAAAAACAAAAATGTTTTATTGTTACATCCTACCAGTTCTTAGATGTAATTGAATTCTTGTTTTCTCCATTAATTATTGCCTGGGAATTCTGCAAATACCACACTTCCTAACCCCTTATGGCTTAGTTATTTCTCCATTGTAAATCTGGTGTAGCCATCGTTATCACACAGGCTAGACTTTATACGGCTGCTTTTGTTCTTCACAGCTACATGAAAGATTGATTTACACAATAAATGTTTTTTTATTTATGTTTAATAAATAAAAGTTATTTGTACTTTATTTCAAGCTCACAAGAAGTGACAAGGACATTGTATCTTTGGCAAGACCATAAGGTATTTTATGTACTTGCTAAAAATACCTGGAAAATGGAAATGACGGCAGCTGTTACATCTATGGACTTGATGCTGCAATATACGAATTATTTTGTTTGTGCGTTAAAAGTTTGGGCTCATGATGTTGGTAATGTTCAACATATTACTTCAGGCTTTTTGTATGTCCACACAAAGGGCTTCAGCACAGCCACAGTGACCAATAATGATACATTAAAACTAACTGAACCAGACGGCCACTATTACCTAGCCCCAATAAATTATGGTATTTATTACATGCTTGTTCCATCCTCTATCCAACAATAATGTTCTACATTATTTTACACTGAATGCACTTCCCATGGTGGATCACCTAAAAGCTAGTTTATCAAGGAGAGGTTGCAGTATCATCCGAGAAAATCCTTCCTAGCATTTCAGTTCACCCCCCCCCCCAATAATAATTTATTTATGTCAACATTCCCTAGTATGAAATGTTTGCGTTCCAGGGTTCATCCACATTCTGCATTAACATCAGAGGTTGTTTGTGAGATAGACAGCAAATGAATGTAGCATAATATATTCAGGTAGGGAATTTTTATAGTAATGTGTTTTTGTGTTATCTACCCTTTAATCCATTAATATCAAGATTTGTGTTTTGTAATCACAATAAAAATGTATTGCAGTAGTCAGGTATCTGTGTGTGGCCAGCATCAGTTGGTGTTCTGAAGTGAATGGAAAGTCTTTAGCTTTTTGACATAGTGACTGTAGAGTTGCCCCAGGGTGTAACTGCTCTATTTGTGGTTACTACAATTATAGTACTTCAGTTGTCGTGGGAAATATTTGCCTCACAACATATACATCACAGTTGTACATTCTCTGTAAGGGGTAACTATAAGATCATTGTTTTAATGAGGGAAAAAGTAAATGGAGTTATGTTGTGTGCATGTGTGTGTACCACATAGTTTAGTAGGAAGTGGTATTCATTAGTAACCCTTAGGAAAACAAATGCATGTAGTGCAGTGACTTGGGAATTGGGAGTTTAGAAGTTGCTATGTTACATTTCCAGGGACCCATTGCAGTGATAACATTATCTGCTTAGTGATGTGACGTTTAGAAGGGTGTAAGAAAAACAATACACACTCCTCTACATTTTTGGGGGTTGGTAAATGAGTATTTTTGCCAAGTAAATGAACATAATACCAGGGGTACGTATTTAGTTAACTGAGCAGATTCTTTTGAGCAAATTGTATCTATATTGATAACCTTTGAAGTGTTCATTACAATTACCCCACTCAGATATTCCTAGAAAGGAGCCAAATGTAAACAAATCCAAAATGTATACTACTCACATGTGTAATGCAGAGTAAACAGTGAAATTGAATGGGGATTGGTATAGTTATCAGTTTTAGTTCCAGTCAGTGAATCCCAGCTCATTCCCTCCTTTCTGACTGTGAGTCTTCCCCACTTCTGCTTTCTACCTTGTTCTGGTTTCCATTCCCTGCAGCTCTGGGCCATATTTACATTTGAAACCCACAATGAGGATAAATGAGGTGTTTAGGTAGCTGAACCCAGAACAAGCCATATTGACAGCGGCAGTAAGGAGACCTGGAGGACACTGGGGCAGACAGCAGATCTACTCTGATTTTACAAAAATGCTGCTCACAATGTGCTTCAGAATCTGCAGCAAATCTCTCCAGGCCTAATGTCCCTAACCCACTCATTCTTTTTTTTTTTTTTTTTTTTAATCATCACACCTGGACACCCCACTTCATACATGATCAGGTTGCATTGCCTAGAGAAGCACAAATGCCCATTAATGATGTATGATAATATGTTTATTGGCTTGTTTATGAGGCAGTGGGCAACTTATATATAGATTGATCTAAAGCTTTAACACGGTTTCTCCCACTTCATATTTACACATTGTATTTCCTATTACATGATTGCTGTAGTTTCGTGTTTTATAAGGCAGCTAATCTTACCCTTTCTGATGAAAACCTCAAGGTAAATCATCCAGTAATATAGCAGAACAAAGCCCCTCGTTACAGATTAAGAAGGAATTCATATTCCTAACATTTCTATGGTAACTGCTCTTCTGAAGATAATTGTTGGCTGGGGAATAGCCTTTGATGTTGAATTTGACTAATCATGTAAAATTACAAAAACCTTAATGATGTCTGTGTAAAAGTAGCAGTCACTAGTTTGTGAATAATAAATAGGTGTGACATTGTTGTGAGTTTTAGTTGTTCATTGATATGTAAAATGTAACAAAGACATTTCCCTCTACACCTGTCCTCTGAAAGAAGCTGTTGGTGAGTGGGAAGGGGTAACAAACAAATGGCTGCTTCTTATTGCTTTCTGCTATCTATGAATGAGACCATCTTAGAAGCCCAGCTGCTGAAGAATAGGGAGATCTACATGGTTATTGTATGGACACAATATAAAAAAAGCTTGCTTCTAGAAAAGAAGAATATTTTATGATGAATGGGAAGTAAGGCAAATTAGGATGCCGTTATTGTCATTAAAACTTGAGAATTCTGATACAGACAGCAATAGCCAACATACAGAATTTTAACATATCTAATCAGACACAAGAAAAAGAAAAGTTTGATAAACTAAAATTGTTTTGTTTGTTGCTTTTAAAAGGCATTACAGCTGCCCAGGCCCTGCTTTCCGCTACACTTCTTGAAAAGAGTTTATCTATTCATTGCCCTTATCAATTACACATACTTTGTAGCAATCTTTGTACTAGCATCATTGTGTGCTTGCATAATTATTCATGATATAAATGACTTCCTATTTATTTGTTTTTTAGCTATTGAACCATGAAACAAACCTTTGGAGTCACTTAGCCAAGGTGCTTGAGAAAGTATATTTTACTTTTTTGTTGTCAGTGCCGCCCACTCCTTACCCTGGCATCACTATACATTTGAATCTTCGTGTGTGTTTGATTCACTCTTCCACTTTTTTTGTAGGTACTGCTACTGCATGCAAGGAACACTTCATCATTTGGCCTTTGTCAAAGCTTCTCTTAGGCATGTAGACATTGTCAAGATGACCTGTTTCAAAATGGGATTTAAGTGACTCTAAATGTGATATGGCTGTTGTTACCAGGCAGGCTAGTCTGTGTGTTTCAGAAACTGCAAATCTACTGGCTGAGGTTTTCATGCATACCTGTTTCATGGGTTCATTAAAATAGGCCAAAAAAAGACTAGAACAACATTGCCATTTCTGATGCAAGTTTTAGATTGTAATGTCAGAATCTGGCACCCACAATGTGTAAGCATGAATCTATCCTGCTTTGTATGAAGGGTTCAGGCTGGTGGTGGTGTGACATTGTGGGTAAAATTTTTTTGGGTACCATCTGAGCATTGTTTTAATTTCACAGCCTAGATTAGTATTGTTGCCACCCCAATCCATCCCTTTATGACTGCAGTGTACCCAGTTTCTAATGGCTGCTATTCAGCAGGATTATTTACCATGTCACTAAACTAAGATAATCCCAAACTGTTTTCTTAAACATGACAATAGGTTTACTTTTCTCAAATGGCCTTCCAGTCACCAGATCTCAATCCAGTAGAGCAGCTCACCTTTGGGATGCTGTGGATCAGGAAAGTGGCCTCATGGAAGTGCAGCTGACAAATCTTTAAAAACTGCATGATGCTATAATGGCAAAATGGACCAAAAGAAATGTCAGCAACACCTTGGAAAATCTATACAACAATTACAGAAATTCTGAATGTACCTAATGAAGTGAATGGTGAGTGTGTAAACCACTCCTTGAAAGGTAGCATTGTAATGAAATATTTGACATTATTCACTTCACTTGACAGTGATTGTTTTATCTGATCGGAGTATGCACATCCATCCATGGGTGTCATTTAATAAATCATTTATTTGGTAGTCCGTTAAACAATTCTTAATCAAACTGACTCGTTGCAGAAATCAGGTAACTGCAGGTAATTTTTCCATTTCTAGCTGTTAATGAAGAACTGACTTACCAGTCACCTTTCTGCAACCAGCTGTATGTCAAACAATTTAAAGTTAACCATTTGTGCCACAACAACTGCCAATCTGAGATACTGGTGACCTCACGCTGTTTCTTGCATGCTATCTGTATTTTGTATCTGGTAGATGTCCCCTGTCAGGCAGGATGAGTATTGTGTTGAAAGCAGAATTACATGCTTTTATTAGGAATCCGAGTACTGTAACCTTTAATTTGTCTTCTGCCTCTAACAGCAATAGCTTGATGCATTCAGTTATGCATACATTCCACACAGTCCTTTGGGTGATTATTAATGGAATCACACTGGTAAAGCCGGTGCTAAATTAGACCTCTTTAAATTACTATTCATTTTCAAGAGCATGGTAACAAAACACATTTCCTGTGCACAATGGTTACACCAAGAAATCAACAAAAACATATTGCATACCTTATGTCTGAAAATTTCAAATTCAGGTGTCAATCAGGAGATAGGTTTTTTTTTTTTTTTTATAAAGCTTTTGGTAGCATAGGCATTGCGTCCTGTATCTATATGTCCCAACAAGAACTAATTTTCACATATTTTAATGGTGTCACATGGACATAAAGTGATAAATTCTACCAAATTGTGCCACAGAGAAAAAAAAATGAAATAAATGTTAGTTGTACTTTCTTGCTCTGTCCGAAAACTAAACCAAGCTAGCACTCTTACCTATGCAGCACTTTGTCCTAGGGTTAAATCCTGGCCTGGTCTGTCTGCAAGCAATATGCATTTTTTTCCCTGTGTTCACATAGGTTTCCTCTGGGTTCTCTAGTTCCCTCACACACCTAAAATGAACATTAAGGTTAATTGGTTTCCCCAAAAACTGTGCTTGATACGTGTGAAAAATGAGCAGCTCAAACAAAGTGCAATATGTACATGTGATAAAATTGATAGTTTGAGCTTTTGAGGAATTTAACTCTGGAGGTTCTGCCCCAAATAAGCTGAAAGATGGCAAAGGACTTGTCATCAGTATTGCCTATGGTTTCTCTGTATATATTTTCCCAGTACTGAAATACTGTGCCTTGTTCTCCACTGAATGGAGTAGACCATCTAGGTGAAGGCAAGGCTTTGCTTCCTCATGTTGGAGCCTCCGGCAAGGAGATTTGGTGCTTAATCAAATATTCTTTAAAACCGTTGACTTCTGGGGTATGTGATTTGATGAGGCCTACAGTCGGGGCCATGGTTCCTTTGATCTTACAACTGCAATTATACTGTATTGGAACAGGCGTTACTATGCACGTTTAAACATTAGGAAAGATGTTTGTCTTTGGAGGAAATCCAGACAGAAAGCTGCATTATCACAGTACTGATTGGACACAGTCGATATTTCTAAATCACATTGCATTTGCATTCAGGTCCACCTTAAATAGGCGCACTGATAGAAAAGGTTTCAAGTGGAACTAAACTCGTTGGTGGGTAGTGAGCTTCTGCCAAATTATGGCACATACCCTGTGCCATCTGCCTGCAGCTATGACAGATTCAGGACCTGGCATCGCTGCAAGCATGGCAGCCACCATCTTCACTGTCTGCTCCACAGTGGGCTTCATGGAGACGGTGATCTTCCTTACAGATTGGATAATGTAACCCCTATGCATTATCTATGGTGGCTGGCTCTGTGTGTAGCCAAGCTCTAAGCTTGTGTAGTTTAGAGCATGAACAAAAAGCCACCAGAAACCAGGGGTTTGACAAAATAGACATTGCATGTTTTTTTTTTTAACAAATAATACTACCTCCTGATTGTTGTTTTAATTTTTTTATTTATTTATTTATTTTTTGTTATCTCAGTTTAGGCCTGCTTTAAATGAGTTTCTTCAGATTAATACAAATGCTTATATTTCTATACACTTTAAAAGAACCAAAAATTTGAAAAAAAATATTTATCATTAGTTAGAGTCCATCTTAATACTTTTAAAGGGCATGCTTCAAGCAGAGGTAAGTAAACCCAATCCCTAAAATCTAATATAAACTGTGACATGTTAAAACATTTCAGAACATTTTATTCTCTAGAATTCTTTAAGTAATACCTGGTTATCCTGTAATGCAGGTCTTTGTTCAAGCACATCTTTTTACAGGGTATTTAATGTACAGAGCTATGTAATATGTTGGCGCTATATACATTTAGTTTATTAGGTTGACAATTCTCTCTGGGCTCTCTTTCAATGACTTTCCTGCATTGCCACACTCTGACAATGATAAGTACAAGAAGGCATGTGCTACTGTTGTCACCATCAGAAAGCCAGCACTGTAAAGATATGCCCAAGAGTTAATGAAGATTATATATATAGATAAGTGGCTACAAGAGAACAACAAAGCTTTATATGTGGTGTAAGAAAAAAATGCAATTCAGTTAGTGTTTACATGAGCTTTAAGTTGTCCTTAACCACTATTTATTCTACTATCTTTTTCTAAGAAAATCATTTTGTTTATTAGGTATTCATTGGTGGAGCAGAGAGGTTGGTGGGGAAAGTACCGTTTTCTGCATGTGTCTGTTGATGCAAAGAGGAAATGATCTAGGAATCTATATGGTGAATGTATTTAACCAAAAACAATGTGTGTTATATTTTTTCTTGCTCAAACCTGTTCAACAGTGGTTTAAAACCTGATGCCATCTATGAGTAGTAGAGAGGCTTCTCATACTGGCATGTTTTAAGTTTTGTTTGTTTTTACCTAAAAGTAGAATGTGAAAGTGTTAAGTTTTAATCCTCTAATCAGTTAAAAAACAAATTATTCCCGAAAAGTATTTCTAAAGTTATAGGTACTCTATTAGATATCAACGGACGCAATATATAAATCTCAGATTCTTGTGTGGTTATCTCTAGATTTATGGCTAAGGCACACATTTTCTCAATGCTAGTTTCCAAAGCATTTGTTTATAGACTAAAATCAGAGTCATACATACCAGGGCCTGCATAACCAGACGGGCTATGTGTAGATCAGTACCAGGTGCAACCACATGCCCGACACTTATGTGGAAAAGGCCTGTATTGCTTAGCAGAAGAATTGCTGCGGCATCAACATGGGCCAACCCTGCAGCCTTCATTCTGTTCATTGTCATGTACTATTAACTGTTTGCTAAGCGGACTGTTGAGGTATATTTATCTTCTAACATTTTTTTTTCCACCGGGTAGTGAGGAATTTTTGGTACATGCTCACCATGTTGCTGTCCTTACATTAACCTGAGTTTTGATTAAAAAAAAAAAAAACAGGGTAGGGGCTAATTTGGGCCAAAGTAAGAAAGTGAGAGCAAATCAGGTCACAAGTTTTGGCTTCTCCCATCTCAGCACTGTTATCTTTTAAGGCAGAACTGTCTGTTCAAGTGTGAGCATTCAGCCTGGAGGCTTCTAGCAAGGAGTACATACCGAATTATGTTAGTCTGAGTGCCTAAACTTTGTTACATTTTGTTAGCAGTGTTCAAGGATTTGGGAGATAAAATGTATCTAAATGTGGTGAGAGGTTATTACTTATGTCCTTTTTTTATTGTTATGCTCTTATAAGACATGGTTCACCTATTTCTATAAGGTGAAGGCTCTGGGGCTCCCATTTTTCTATTGATGGACAATCGCTGAAGCAGGAGGATCATGCACTTTACTAGTTAATCATCAACCAGACAATAAAGTGAGGATATGGAGAGAAAATCTGGAACATGTTTTCAAAAACTATTCAGCAGTGGCAGGGGTCCTTTTTTTCTCTTTTGTCTATGTGTTAAAGCCTGGAATCAGTGTTGGGATTTATATTTTATATATTCAGTTCTGACAGGGCAAGGTTTAGGTGTTAGGGGGTAGTGTTACTGTTCTAGAGAGAGTTTGCAATATAGAAACAGTAATGGGAGCTGCTGATGTTATACTTGTTCTTGTTTCTGAAAGCTCCATGCTGAAAATATAATTGCAAAAGAACTTAAGCAATCAACAGTCACTTTTACAGAAGTGTGTCCACTTACTCCACTAATATGGCAGCTCTTAATTGTTAGAGCAAAGAGACTTTGGTTGGTAAATTGGAAATACCAGAAAACACTTTATACATTTATAAAGCCTCTGTGAAATGTTGTCGGGGCACTTTGAGTAGTATCATGCTCGGCTCAAAGCAGAACACAAGCACATACACAGGGAACTAATGTGAGAACTGGCCTTGCTTCCTTTTTTGGTTTGGTAAAGTGAAACTGAATGCACAGTGAAGAATCACATGTTATATGGAAAATATAAAAATGTTACTTGGGCAGCACATAGTAAATCTACAGTTTTTTTTTTTTAAATATATAAATTACTTCTGAAAAATAGCAGTGTACTTTCTGCTACCTGTGTATGCCTGGTAAGCTTGTGACTGTTGCTTCATAGATATCTACAGTGTGAGATCTAAAGTTTTGTGGAGACACTAGATTTGCATCACTTGAGGTGATAATCTAACACTTCTTAAATGTTGTTTAGTGATCCACTGATTAGGATCACTAAATGGGCAAGACAAACAAGTATTGTGTTCTATTGGGGAGGATGCAGCAGGGTGGCTCTATACTCTCTAAAGCTGTGTACACACGGCAAATTTTTCTCGCCCGATAATCGGTATCGGCCAATTATCGGGCGAAAATCTGCCGTGTGTACAGTCGGTCGTCGTCCATCGTCCGACGACCGTCCTGGCGGATCCATGGACGATGGACGACGACCGATCCTAATGAAAGGGAAGGGGAGAGCGCGCAGCAGGGTGCCGCTCCGTCGCTCTCCCCCTCCCCTCTCCATAGAGCATGAACGGTGCTGTATGTACAGCATCGTTCATGCATCGTGCAGTCTTTTCTCGTTGGAAAGGATCGTGAAAGATCCTTTCCAACGAGAAAAATTGCAGGTGTGTACGCAGCTTTAGTTAAACAATGTGTATAATTAGCAGGCAATACATTTAGAGGTTTGTTGTGGTTGTTGCCGGTATGCAGCACTGGTATGACATGTGTACAGCTCAGGTCTCTCCCCCCCACAATGTGCACTTATTTACCCACCTTAAGGCATCTTAATCCACCTTTCTCCTCCACAGTCATGTCATATGAAGGATTTGATTACAACAAATCAATGCATGATCTCTATGCTGCTGGCACAGTTAGCACCCCATTGACCTCTGTGAGCTGTATCCAATCCAGGTAGATGAGCTCCATAAAAGTCAAAGGGTTGTACTGCGCAGGCCCAGGCAACAAAAAAGGATGTAAAGTGGGTGAATGTAAATACCAGACTGCAGCCCTTCATATCTCCACAAGTATGAGCTATGGAAGAGTAGGATTGGTTGGGTTGCTGTGTTTATCTTTTGGGTAGATTTTACCATAACAACTTGAGAAAAATACTCACTGAAATTATACAATTTTTAGCACACCACCCAAATGAGGAAATTTAACAGAGAGGTAGCAGGATCTCCCACACACTTGTGTTCACACAACTATGCCCATTCTACTCCCCCAAATTTAAGTAATTTCTTTATGCCTAAAGTTCAACTGTCTATAAATGTTGGACTTTTGACTGATATTTTTTTAACATGATTGTACCATTCAATAATTTTCTATTGAACTTGTACTGTCTTCATCCTTAAAAAGCATATCATTTTACATTGACTCAGCTTTTACTGTCAAGTGTGACTCATGATTTACCAGAGAAATTTTTATTATACTGTGTTATCTTCTCGGCTGATTTCCAAGTCATCTCTATCTCTGTTTTTGCATAACCATACTTGCCAGGACAGGATGCTCTTGCTCTAATCCATAAGGGAATCGGAAAGAAATTACTTATGAAAACAGTTTTCAGTAGGTACTGTTGCAATAGCTTACTTGAAGAAATCTTCATATATATATATATATATATATATATATATATGACAGGCAGAAGGAACAGTACAATACTGGGCATATAACACGACCCCCAAATGATTGGTTAGAGTGGGGGGTCGTCTTATACGCCCAGTCGCCTTATACACCGGAAAATACGGTATATATATATATATATATATATATATATATATATATTTAACTCGCATCCTTCTGACTTTAGCATCTAGCACAGTACATGTAGTGCTTGCCAAACTTGTTTTGAAGTCACAAATTATGTGCAGGCAGGCAATCTGTAGGTCCAATGTATAACCAGCCACTGACTTTGGCTCCTTTGTCAATAGGTGGGTGCTATCATCACAAATAAAGTCAATAGGAGCACCTGCAAAAAAATTATTTGTACAAAATAAATAGATAATATCTCAGAAGAACGTATAGACAAAGGACTGCTACTAAGCATTGGAAGTGCTAAAAATAACATAAAAAATGGCTGACCAGAGCGCTAATAAAATTATTTGGTTGTTTATTTTGAATGTAGCCTAAAGACTAGTTTTAGTGACCTCTGTCTTTATGTTCATGCTCATGTATACTACCAGTACATGATTATTAGGCAGTGACTAATAAAGATACGACTTCTTCTGTAACTGTCCGGTATGCTTTAAGTAAGCAGATCGAAAACCTATAATTTTTTTTTTGTGGGAGAGAATGTGTTCATGTGCTTTTAAATATGCTGTCACGAGCAGTACAATAATTATAACCTACCTTATTTTCAGAATTAAAGCAAGCTTTATTTTGCAGAAAACATTCATAGCTCTTAAAAAGAAAAAGTGCTGATTCTGCATTATATTAATTTTAGTTGGACTTTTGTGCCTTTTTTACACGATAGAATAAAGTTTCATAATTGTAATGTTTTCTGTGTGTTTTTAACCTAGTCGTATGCACACAGCTAAACAAAAATAGTTTGTGTTCAAGGCAAATATTGGTGTCCATTGTCTTCATGCGAGCAAAAGAGTGTGAACAGTATGAGAATGGGCAGTATTTGTAGTGGAATACTGTGAAAGGGTATAGGAATGGGTAGTATATGCAGGATAGGAGTACAAAGTGTATGAAGAGTGGGCAGTAAATGAAGTGAAGGTTAAAAGAATAGAGGAGTATGTGAGAGGGAATGGCAGTGTGCTGTATTTATGGGGGGGGGGGGGGTTGTAGGGTATAAGAATGGGCAGCATGTGTAGGAGAGAGTAGGGCAGTATTTTCTAAAAAGAGATCCTTCTACCCATCTGGAAAAAATTCAGTAGCTTCATATTCTAATAAAACCACATGTGAGTACTGTCTTCCTCATGATAGTCCTCACATCTTCTTTCATTCTGTACCACCATCTTGGATTCAGTATCTGGCTGTTACTTCCTGATTTTCGGCTTCCTGCTCCTGTGTGAGATCAGCAGACAGATAATGTTCTGTTAAACGTTTTTATTAGTAATGATAGTCTTTGCTTTATATAAAAAATATTGACGGTACAATGTTGAGGTGTCGTGGTTAACTTGCAAGCATTGACCTATCGATTTAAATTGTAGACAGGAGATTCCTTTCCTTAACCGACCTAATGATTGTAAAATTATTCAATTTTACAGGTCTGCGCAGTCCTAAAAGCTATTACAGTTAAATTCATAGATGAAAAGTAAATAAATTCTAGTGTTCATTAAATGCTCAGACCAACTGCAACTAGACGTCAAAGGCTCTATTTTTAAAGCAGTGAATCTGATATTCATTGAATCATTAAGTGGTGGAGAATATTTCAGGTCTATGTGTTTTAAAGGCAGTAATTGATTCTTCATCAGAGAAGTTTTGATGTTTTTTTTTTTTTTTTGACTTCTGCATTACATAAGTTTCCCACATGAAAATGCACTTTTGTGATTTACAAATTGTTTGTCACATGGTCTTTGTAATGGTTCTCCTATGTGGTTTCATTTTATAATGTCATACTGTCTTGTAGACCTATAAACAAAATTTTACTTCCCATTTACAGAACAGATACCCTTTGACTATATTTAACTTTAGAAATGATGAATATTCCTACTAATACTAAGGGAGTAAAAAAACTGTAGCCAGGACATGGCCACTTTTGTATTTATATGTTCATTGCAAACATTAGGGCACAGTGGATCAATTTATCCTCAAAGTTCACAAAAGTGACTGAGCTAGTGAGTCTCAAACAGGTGTAACTGTTTTCCTTGCACCTTCTGTTCTTAGATTTTCCCTATTTTGTCAAAGGATAATTAGAGATGGTGAATTTTTGCAGCAGAGACACACTCTCAATTTAAACCTGTCAGGGCTTTTCTGTATACCAAACTAAAGAGAAAAAAGGATTTGCCTTTACAAATACTTTACACTTACCATTTATATTATCACTGTAATACCTGAGCTGCTTAGCACCTAACATTCTCAAGCTAAAAAAGGAAACCTTTATGAAGAGGGTGGGAAACACTATGTAGGTTTTAGCTGATACAGGAGACAAACCAACCTTTTATGGTACACTAAATCCTTCTTTTTTTCAAAGTTTCCATCTTCCAACTCCATCCTTACCCATTCTGCAGGAAAGTATATTTCACTGCAGTAGGGACATTGCCTGTCCCTTTCCAGTCACAAAGACCTGTCTGAGCGCCTATTTTCAAAGCGAAACTTTAGTTTGGCTTTGATTACCCTGATTACATAGAAATTACACTTTGTGCCCATTCTGCAAATGACTGTTCTGCAGCTGATCCTGATAAAACATACCTTTGTGTTTCTGAGGTTTGCAATTATGAAGTTTCCACTTTGGTCACAAGCTTATGATGGGCATGTACAATGTGATGATTTCTTCCCCAGCTGGGAGGAAATGGTCAGTGATAGTGAACAAGTTCTGGGGACATTTTGACTTACGGTATACCTTCAGGGTGTATAGTGAAAGTCTATGTAATCTTACACGGGTGATTAAATGCTGCAAGAAGTAAAGGAAAAGATAATGAGCATGACAAGAAAAACTAGAATTATGCTGGAAACTAACTTGCATTTGTGTATTGATTTGCACTAATTATGTTAAATAATTAAAACTAAAAATCCCCTAAAATTTGATAGAAGGTATACTGGTAGCAACACTGAAAAATCAATATTTCACAATTACTTGTTTGTGGGAACAAAGTAGTCACTTGACCTGGTATCTTCTAAGCCTATGTTTCTATTTTGTAAAGCAGAGCTGTATATCTCTAGCCCTAAAGGGCCACACGCAGGCCAGGATTTTTATATACACAATCATTTTCTGATTCTTTGTAAACCACACCTTTCTAAATTTATAGTGTCTGGTAAAGAAATGCTACAGTGTGCGTGAATCTTGTCCCCCCAGGACTAGAGTTGTTCAACCCTGTTGTATAGCATTTCATTGACCTCACTGGCCATATTTCTAGCCATCAGAAAAGCCTTTTGCCACCCCCCTGCCCACCCGGACATGCGTATACCATAGTTGAAAATCTTTTATAAGCTATATTGGAGTCATAAGAATGAGCTTTGACTGTCGTGTGCATACTTTTGTATGGTGAATTTTAGAAATGTCATTAGTATTCATGCTTTTTGTTTGACTTGAGAAATTGCA
Organism: Pyxicephalus adspersus; assembly: GCF_032062135.1. Taxonomy (NCBI): domain Eukaryota; kingdom Metazoa; phylum Chordata; class Amphibia; order Anura; family Pyxicephalidae; genus Pyxicephalus; species Pyxicephalus adspersus. Next base: position 82,799,060 of record NC_092860.1, read on the forward strand.
TTGGAATGTGAGCATTACAAATCTTTTCAAGCTTCCTAACTTCCTGTGTCTGTCTTGTTAGGCAGTTTGTTATCAGCAGTAGCATGGTTAGTCATACAGTTTACCAAAGGTTTAAATAAAAAATGCTCTCGGCCTACAGAAAAGCAATCATTTGCCTGATCAGCATATGCTTGGATTTGGCCAATGCTTATCTATAATTTACCATTTAAATTTCTTTGGAGAAACATTTTAAAAAATACAGTATTTTTCGGCGTATAAGACGACCCCCAACTTTTCCAGTTAAAATATAGAGTCTGGAATATACTCGCCGTATAAGACTACCCCTCTTCCAAGGCACACCCAAAAAAATTGAAAGGCAGGGCACAGACAGCCAGGCGCTTTATTAAATGCCGGCAGACAGCCAGTGCCAGCCTACACTGCCCCTTTAAGGCGCGCTCCACACTCAACCCGAAGACGCGCAGCCCTCCGAGTCGAATGGGCGGGTTCTGGTGGAGAGCCAATCCATGCTCACGTTCTCCTCGAGGTGTAGGAAGATTTTTGCAGCTTGCTTCCCCTTGCTTCATACTCCCCGCACAGAGCGGGGACTCGGCCGCGGCACCCCCCACTGGTGCTGCAGGTAAGTACCCGGCCTATAAGACAACCCCCGACTTTGGCACAGATTTTTCGGGGTTAAAAAGTCGTCTTATACTCCGGAAAATACGGTACTTATTCTTCACACACGTTCAATTGTTTTGAGCTTTACTGGTTCTATGAGCTGCATTTTATTAGTTTCCTCCCACATAGTACTGCTTTTAGTCTGGATTCACACTGTTTGATGCGTTAACGCACTCTATTGAATTTCAATAGAGTACCCAATCGGTACGTGCATGCAAATGATTCACGCTGGATTACTGGACATATCTGAAAGAAACAACAAGTTTCAAGTAAGAATTCACATTACTGTTGTTTTTAAGGCAGTCTTTACTTTTGGAATTATAGCAAGGTTTTTTTTTTTTTTTAGTAAGTTATATTTAAACAGAGTAAGAATTGTCCTTCAAGCTCATCGGGGAAAAACGTCTGAAAATTGACATCCTTTTAGGGATACTCAATAGTATTTTTTACCCCCCTACTTTTTATTTAGGAATTATTGAATCATCACTGACAGATGTCTAAATCAGTGGCCTGCGGCTCTGTCCCTGTTATGGACTCAACCTACCCACCCTCTCATCACAACCTGCTTGCTAAACATCCGGGGGGGGGGGGCAGTAGTACTTTTTTTTGCATCCACAAAATGTTTAGCAAGCAGGTCTGAGCCTGTGATAGGAGAGTGGGTAGGTTCTAGCATCATGACATCGCTCTGGGGGAAGTTTCCCTTTGAGTGTTACACCGCTCCCTATGCATGGGTGGTTCAGATTCTGTGGATTTTAAGGGTCCGAGAAGTCCAAAACTTTGGTGACCACTGGTCTAAATGGTTTGTACCTGCCTTAGATGGAATATATATGAAGAAAAAATACACTGCGCATCAAAAGCTGCCAGAGAAAACCTTTTGTCATGATAGTTCTGTATATCCTCTATGAATTCTAAGGTTTACGAATGTGTTATTCTTTTTTCTTTAAACCATTTATTTATTGCGTTATGAAATGCCCCATATATTTTTTTGAAAAAAATCTCTTTAAAAGTGTGGGTCTATGGATAAATTAATTTGTCAGATGAAACATTGCTACTCTCTTAAGCCTTTAGCACATGCTATATTTTTGTTCCCATATGCCAATTGTTTTACTGTTGCTAGAAACGATCACCAATGATCATTTGCTGCAGAAATTACTGAGCATGTGCATAAAAAGGTTAAACAAACAGAATCTGGAGCTCTTTGAAACCTTATGCTTGATGCAGTGATTTAATAGTGGCTGCATATCAGTTACCTTGACACATCAGACTTCTACCCTAATTCATTTGTAGTGTGAATGGGTATCTATCTCAATAGGCCTCATACATGTAGTTTTGTACATGATGACATTAGAAAGATGCGACTGGCCAGGTCTAACCAGTAGTTGCTCAAAGTAAAGAGAGGTTACAGGATAGAAAAGGGTAGACAATGTTTTTTTAATTATACTATATAGATAAAACTATAAAATAAGGTCTTGCAGTGTGGAAGAAGCCCCAATGTAAGGAGTATATTTAACATGTCTCCAGAGTTCAGCTTAAATACATTCTGAATTGTATAATTAACCATGATAAGCACTCCTGGCATTGTTATATGGTTTGTGTCCTGGTCACTTTTGCTGGATGACTTGGTTGATTTAAAAATATAATGTAAAATATAAATAAAGGCATGTAGAATAAAAAGGAATTTGTATATAGAATGTTATCATGAGTTAAATTTAATGTTGCTGTAACAGTGGTCCATTTAATCTGTTAAGTGGTTAGTAGTAAAACATGGGTAATATTCTTGAATCCCTGTTTCATGATAACACTTTCACACATTGCAAAATAAAATTTTAACACAACCTGCCAAACCCAGGCCCATTTCCCATACAATACCGTTATAGTTGGACGGCTTTGCACTTTGTTTATCTTTCTGATAACATTTTATTAGAAATGCTTTATTTTGATGCCACAAATGTCCTGAATATAACAGGCCAGCCTGTATTTGCCCAGAGCTGAATGCAAATATTTTGGTACGGTTTCAGTGTGTTTGTAGCTGTTTCATCTGGAATGATTCCCTAAAATTACTTGTGGCTACATTTGTAGATTGGAGTTATAATGTATCTCAGTGTTTATATTGAGTGGTTACATTTAAATGTGATTTGAGGACTCTTTTATATGTGGGAACTTGCTTTTGTAAATCTGTTATTGAAGTAAAAACTTGTGTAAAAGTATCTGTGGACTAGTCAATTTTTCTTTCCTTTTACCATCACAAGAAAAATTACTTTTAATGTAAACTTTCAGAAGAAATTTCTCCTTAGGAAGACAGGGTAGGTGGTGTAGACCAAATCAGCGGCATACTGAGGCACTGACCTCAAAAATCTTTACTAAAAGTGAATGACCCCGCACACACCCCGCACACATTTGGTCTATCCTCCCAATCCTATGAACCTCTGACACACCTAATACCTAATGTGCAAACTTCCTGCCAGGTCCTTATTATTGTGTGCATGGGGGTTCCTTGCTCTGTGACATGCAAACAATCTGCCGCCAACAGATTTACACAGCAAGATTTACACTAGATTTACACAGATTTACACTGTTTTAGGGGGACGGGGGGCGAGTGCAGAGTGACCCACAACAAAACTCATTGTGCTTCAGGTAAAAAGATCCCACAAAGATGGTTGGACTGTCCAGAATGTGAATTTTTTTTTTGCCACAAATAAAAATAAATAACTTCAGATATACAAGAAGCTTTCATTAGCTTTCCCACCCCACTTATTGTTTGTTGTTTTCCAGAAAATAATTTTTAAACTATCAACTATTATCTGATTAGGTGACATTTCTACGTGTGAAATCTTAACATGAACCACCTGTGGTGTCTCCAGTGGTGGGGATTAAACATCACACCAGAAGAACTGTCACACCACCTGACTTTTGATGGATTTCAGCTGGTTTCTTTTTACTCATTCTTACCACAAAATTGAGTAACTTTGGAATTTAGTAACTTTTCATGATATGCATTTCTTTTGACTTTTGATTAATGATTTGGTTTACCGTGAAAAGACTCAGATTTTAAGGCTTTCAGGGGTCAGAGCTGGCCTGACTTTATTTATACTAATTAATTGATGCCCACAAATATTTTGTGGTTACCACTTGGATTGAGTTTAGTGGTTACCCCTTGTCCTGCCACCAAAATGTTTCCATTTTTCAATTAATGTACTAATGAACAACACATTAATTAGGATGGAACTTGGCGAGACAGCTTAGGTGGAGTCTGTGTGCTGCTGAAGTACAAAGTCTTCCTGCGGTGTTTTTACCCTGGAGTTCATAGACAGGGCTTGGTTCAACCTGATTCCTCTTGATTGGTTGTTCTTTTTCTGTGAAATGATTGCTTGCTCATAGTGAAATGAAAAATTCCAGACAAATTCTTTAAGTGCCCGAGAAGAAAAGCCTAAGACTTTCATCTTTTTTTTTAAAATCCTAGACAAGTTAATAAAACATAACATAGGGACATCGTAAAATTCCAGTAAGAATGCTTCTTTCAAATTCCAACATCTTAATGTGAATTGCCTTTTTTTTTTTTTGTCAGCGCTTATGCCTGCAAGTTGTAGTAATGCTGGATGATCATTTTATATGTCTTTCATTATGCATATTGGAAAATCAAGTTATATAAGCTTTGATCTGTCCTGATGGAATATTAATTAGTGCCTAGAATTTGTATGAACAAAGACATTGCTGTGCCTTGAACCTACCACACCACATAACATTGATTGCGGCCTGCCATGTTGTCTTGTTGCAGAACAGCCCAGACTTGTTGGTCTGCTGGTTATGTGTCATGTCAGCCATCTCCCATCTTCCCAGCTGTGTGCAGTACACTTACTGACTTTTATGTGAGGTGGAGATGTAAGTAGTCTTGTGGTGGGCTGCATTGCTGTGCATTCTAAATGGACCTGCAGTTTGGAGCACAACAATGCATGGTATTGTCCTCTCCTCCTCCTTTGTCACTGTCGGTATCTGTCTGTCATTTGCAACATTATTTAATGTACAGCGCTGCGTAATATGCTCTAAAAATACGGTTTATTAATAATATCCTGCGCTATGATATACTGTTGAACAAAAAAGTACATGCACACTTTTTTTTGCACTGCACCCAATTATTGAACTCGTTCAAATGAAGTTGTGACTCTCATGAGCTTAACTAGATATGCAAGAACTCAGCCTTAATGTCTCTTTAAGTGGTTGGAGAGGTGAGATACATCTTTTACTGTAATTATTTCTGTAAGGGCTTGGATGAAAGTGAATTTACTCTTTGCTGAGTTTCTGTTTTTCTAACTCTTGCAGGACTAAACGTGACCACAAAAATTTGTGTAATTGTCCAGGGATCTGGTAATTGTGGGGAGCAGGCTTCTGGCTTGCCTTTCCCTAGAACAACAGTCTTGGTTAGAAGCCGTACATTTTTATATGGTGAGCAAAGGCTTTTTTTGGACTATTGCTTTATTATTGTCAGTTACTTTTCTATATTGTTTTGGAAATTGTAGTTTAGTGTCATATATTACCTGATGTATATATGTGTCCATACACATACACACTGTCCACTTTATACCTTACCTTGCTAATACAGGTTTGGACCCCTTTTTGCCTTCAGAACTGCTTAAACTCTTTTTGGCATGGATTCAACATGGTGCTGGAAACGTTCCTAAAGGTTTTTTTATCTATATTGACATTATTGCATCACTGCAGTTGCTTCAGATTTGTCAGCTGCAAATCTATTCATCCCAAAGATTTAACATCCCAAAGGTGCTCTATTAGATTGATATCTGGTGACTTAGAAGGCTGTTTAAATGTAGGAATGGTTTAGGATAATTTGTGACTTGCGGAATTATGTTGTGGCATTTGAAGGATGTTCAGATGATACATATTCAATGTACAGCTCTGTGTAATTTGATGGTGATATATATATATATATATATATATATTACTGTTTAACAATTATACTAGTAAAAAAGATCACCTACACTATATTACACCGCCAGCCTGAACTGTTGACACAGGGCAGGATTAACCCATGCTTTCATGTCGATGACGCCAGATTCTGGCCCTACCATCCAAATGTCACAGCAAAAATGAAGACTTTTCAAACCAAGTAATGTTTTTCCAATCTTGTTCAGTTTTGGGGAACCTGTGTGGCACCCAGTCTGGTCTTCTGCTGCTGTAGCCCATCTGTTTCAGGGTTGGACGTTTTGTGTATTCAAAATGCTTTTCTACATACGTTGGTTGTAAAAAGTGGCTGAAACTGAGAACAGTGGCCTGTGTATGTATTTAATTTTTTATATATATATATTCCACACAGTTTTGTAAATGCATGCTCTAAAGAATTTAGTAAAAGACTCAGCTCAAGGCTTCCAACAATTTGCATGCCATGCCCGCAGAAAGATGGTGGTACATCAAGCTATGCCAATAGAAAGATTGCTGTTTCCTGTAGCCTGACCCTGCTGGGAAAACGTTATTAGTTTTATTAATATTTATTTCAAATTAGTACTTGAATGATATTGACGTCCCTAATATTGTGAAGAAAAAAGTACAAAGTACAATTTATTTTTTATTCTTTTCTATCAATAAATTTTTCATTTATTTTAAGGATAGGTAGGAGGACCCACAGAATGAACAAAGCAGACACAGGAGATATGCTGTATTTCAGGTATCTGGTTGTAGCCTTCTCTCCAGCAAGGAAAACAGTGAGCAGCCCAGTAGTGGCTTCACAAATTCTCACTCTAAAGCGTGTGACTCCAGTAGTTGCAGGCAGCAGTGTCTTAGTTATAAATCTTTGATTTTCGAGTTTGTGTACTTTCAAATGCCTTTGTATTTTCTCCCATTGCTTAAAATATACTCAAAACAGTGTGCAGACATTTAGGAGAGGACCATAAATAGATTCTCCCACTCATTTGTATGGTTTACCCTGTATTATCTGAATATAATTATATGGTGTCTGGACATGTGTGAAAACCATTTCACAATAACTGTATACAAATAGATTTCTGGTTGTCAGTTTTGTACTAGATTGCACTAAAATCAACCATACCATACATTTTTTTTACTATAAATATATTTTTACTACTATTTTAAGTACAATGTTTTTGTATGTCCTACACTCTAATTTGTCATTAAGTGATTTTCACATAGTGCATTTCACATAACCACAAACCACAATATTTTGTTCAGGGTTTAAAACTATGTGTTTTCATGCATCAAGAGATATATATATATATATTTTTTTTTATTACAGAAATAAATACCAGGGTTATCGTTCCATTACATTTGCAGTGCATGTTTCCCTGTTTTATGTACATAACTATATTAAAATGTTTAGCCTCAGATTTTAAAATATAAAGACTTATCGAAATGGTCATAAATCTGGTATTAGTCATTCAGAAAGAGCCTATGTTTGTGTACTTGGTTGTACAATGTAAGGGATTTTGTGATTTACCTGAGGCTATGTAATGTCACTCTTCTCATCCGTTGGACTTTGTTATGCTTTGTTTACACAAAAAGAACATATTATCGTAAACAGTATTCATATATTATTTTGTAGATTAGCTATAATGAGCAGATGTTCCCCAAAATTTGGGGACATCCACCAGTAGACCAAAGCACTGGGCTTGCTGTGGATTTAAACAAGCACCACACTTCCATCCCTTCTCTCACACTAACCTGGATACATAGGGATTTTCCATTCAGCTGGCATTGTGCTGGTTTTGAACAATTTTTACCACAATTTTGTTCTTTGGTTGTGGGGAAATAATTGAAACACAAGTTCAAAAGTATCGCTTTTTGAATGACGGTTAGAAGGTTCTCTGAAATGCCAAATAAAAATCAGTTTAAGTAACTTTTGACAATATTCCATATAAGTTCAATTGGTGAGACTTAAAGGAAAAATAACTGTGGGTAAATGCCCTAATTTTTCCAGCATTCAATGGAGGACATAGGTCTCTGTTCCACAATATGTGGGTATAGTCACCACTTTTGAGGTTTGGCCACTATTTACATCAAAATGTCTGAAGTTTCACATATTTTGTAAGGAAAATGTATTAAAGATTAAATATAGTAGTAAAACATTGCAAATTAAATGAAAAATACTCATATTTTACTTGATAATTGTGCTGTGATCCTTAGGATTCCCTGATCTTCACATACTCCAACTTTGGTTGAAATAATACGCAAAGCTTTGTACGTTTACAAATTCTGCTGTAGTTTATGTTTCCCCCACCCTTAGCTTTTTCCATTTGTGTATTCTGGCAAGTTTACTCGAGATCTATTAACAAGGCCACAATAATTCTTTACAATATCTACATTTTTTACCATACTTCATATTAAATTATCTAATCCCTTTCTTCTAACTTATAGTTTACGAGGAGGACAAACAAACAAAAAAAGGTCCCTTTTAAACAAAGATGATGACCCCACAAATGATCTTATAGAAATACCTAGGAAAACACTGGGCAGGTTTAGGAGTTTCAGGTTGCTCTTGAATTTGACCTCTTTGTTTTTTCTGCCTAAGAGTAATGTGAAACTTATGGCATTCACTCTTTCGCTTGCTGGCCATTGGTTTACATATGTTATTGTTTCTGGCTACTTTCCAGATAGGCTGTTAGCTTGGCATGCAAATTCCTTTGATGATCCGTAATAGCCACATGTTGCTTGCTTTTAAAAATATATTAAAAAGATGACATAAATAGAAATATTATTATAAATAGGTGTTATATGCAGTGGTGCTTTGTATGAAGAATGAACTAATTTATCAAGCTGAATATTGTCACAGCTTCAGAACACATGTTTTAGGAGTCCAAAGCTGTGCAATTAAAAAAAAAAAAAAAAAAAAAAAAAAAAAAAAAAAAAAACAAAAGTATATATGTAAATGCATACACACATAGCACTAAAACATGAACATCCAGGAGCTGCCAAAGCAGGTTTGTCAGGGCTTTTAATCAACACCTGGCGCTTACATAAGGTAGAGCATGAAAGCTTACATGAAAAAATTCCTGTAGACTAAAAGTTTGGTTGCTAGGTAGTATGTGGAATCCAGTTCCCAGACCAGAATGTAATGAAATCAAAGAAAACAAAAACCTTACTCCATTATGTGTGATTAGGACATTATCAGACTGAGAAGTGTATAGGCAGAAAAAAAACATTTATTGATTACGGTCAGTTCATCTGTCACCCCAATCTTCTTGGTTGGTTTACTTAGCAATAAGAAGCTTATTTCCTGACGTGCTACTTCAGAGAATCACAGAACATTGGCAGAAAGGGAAACCGAGTTGCCTTAACCATTTTGGTTACTTCTTCTGAACGTTTATCTTCTAGCGGTTATAATGATGTGATTAATCTGTTGGAGCTCATGGGTAATTTTGGCTTTAATTCCCATTCAACTACTTCCATGACATTTCACAGATCCTCTAGCATCTACACTAAGAACACAGTAGTAAGGTAGTCCTTAGTGTTGCCATGTGTACAGAATATTCCCATTTATTCTGAGGCAAACTTTGCAGGGTCCAGCAAGGTGTGCTGTAGAGGCTTCTAAAGTTTAAAAATGCTGCCTCTCTGTTTCCTTCCTTGGCAATTTTTGCATTTCAGTGCCAATTCTAGGTGTGCTACTAGGACAGGCATGACAGCTGGTAACATGCCTTCACAGTCCATAGGATCATGTAATATGGATAGTTGGCAGCCATTGCTGTTGGCTGTTTATGTTCTGCACCAACTGGTGTCTCACCCACTTCCTTAAGAGCTTGCTTTATACTTGGGAGAAGAATGATTTCCTGTTCCCAGGGATTACCATCTTGGAGGGCAGATTCTGGAGGTAGTTCATCGTAGCAATATGTCACCCCACCAGGCACACCGGTTCATCCACCCTCATGGGGGTCTAGTGTGCTGCTGTCCAGTAAGGCTCTGATGTACATTTGCAGACCACACTCACTACAGTCTGAGCAGAATGCACCCTTTGTGATTGAATCACTTGTTGCATTTTGTTTTGCTCAGAAAGTTATCGGAATTTTTTCAAATTTGACAGAGCTTTCAAACGAGAGGTGATACCTTTCAATAGGAACACCTAGTCTGTGATAAGTGTTTTAAGAGGTATATTCCCATGACTTTAGAAAAAAATCCCTCATAATATTTATTGTGTTTTAGGACAGGGTAAGGATATCTCTTCCATAGTGGGACATAGTATTTTTTTCTAACAGGGATTTTAATAACTTCCCTAGACTATCCAAAGAACAACAAACGCCTTTAGATATACGTGCACCAAAAGGGCCACTATAGTTTAATATGGTATGTAAAATGTACATATTAAAAAGCAATTATCTTTAATGTGTGTATTTCATGAACTGTGTGCAAGGTTAAGCATTGTGTGAGTTGGGGGAGTGTATATGGACATGATCACTACAATAGGTGCTGTCAGAGATCCTACCTTTGCTATAACTCGGTAGCTTCTAGACTCCATGCAGCAAGTGTATATCGTATTAATGAAGCACAATCCCACAATACTTTCCCCCATAGAGCTGCCTCATGCATTATACTTTAAACAACCAAAACTACAAACAGCCACAGTTTTAGAAACCTAAACATAATCTTTGGAGTCACAGCACATATTGTAGAAGCAGCAGATGGAAAGTCTTCAGCAGGAAAATAAAAGCTTGACCACTTAACAGTTACAAATGTCATGTCTCTTTTGCTACTTCAATAAATGTTGAGTCATTGGTTCACAAGAATGATTTTGTGTTTGTCTTCCCGTGCTTGCATCATTTTCCCACACATTCCACATTTTTTCTCTGTGTAAAATGGATTTCCTTTGTACCTTTCTCTCATTCAGACATGGCTGGATTCAATCTCAAAGCTTGTCAGATTATTTTGTAAAGGAATAAAACAAAAACAAAACTTGTCTCCTTGATTTCCTGTTCAGTTTTTTGGGCTTTTTTTTTTTTAGAGAGGTTGTAAGATTATTTTACAATGACAGCAAGGCATAGAGTAATAACATTTAGGCTTACAAAAGCGAATCTCTGAAAAAAATGATCTGTAATTAGCTGCTTGGTGCAATTTCTCCTTATTCAGCTCTCATTTAAAGCAAGTAATTCATAATTTTTAGGTAGAATTAGTATTGTGTTTGCAGATTTCAGCAACCTGAATTGCAATGATTGCTATGGGTTATTCAGTCATTACCTAAAATGTTTTGTTTTAACATTTATATCTTATGTTGGCAGTGGTCACTGTTATTGACTGCACACTTCTCCAGAAGAGACTTATTAGCTACTACAGTTTAAGCTCATCTTCTCCTGCACGCATTTGCATTCTGTTTGTGATTCCATTGGAAAGATTTTTCCTTATTGCCCTTGGGTAAGAAATTAGGGAAATGTATGTCAAATGGATTAGAAGATTTAGACTACAACAAGAAGAACTAAACTGTGGAATTAATGCCCTAACGAGGCAGATGGTAGACACAGGGCTGGTTATGAGCATTGCATGTGGTATTCCTGCAGCTAATCTTTCTCATTACATGCCGAGTTGTGTGCTGTGACTGTGTATGCATACAACTATTTTGATAGAGGTAGTGCTTTGCTTCCACATCTGAAGTCTTTCCTTCAGATGTTACTTTTGTGATATTTCCAAGGTGTACTCCGTATTTCCCAGAATCTCGCACTGCAGATATACAGCTATGGGCCTGTGGACACAAGAATGTTTGGAATCCTTCCATACCAGAAACTACGTTGCTATTTTTCAGGAGAAATTAAATACAAAAGGTAGATTTTTAGTATGCTACTTAGGCACACCTAACATTTCCAGATGTTTCCTATTATGCCAATTTTTCACTTTAAGTTCAGTACTTCTTTAAAGAAAAGAGCTATTTGTTTCTTTTGTAAAGTCATCACTACCCAGAAAAAAAAATTTCCTTTCAACAATGGCAGTCCAGAGCTACTTTAGGCTGTCTCACATGAAAAATCCAGCATGTTGGGGGACCACTGCGGTCTCTCGATATGAATTATTGATCCGTCCTGGTTGATCAGTGAACAACCGAGTGGAGCCGACCAACATACTTTCTTATGAAAGGGAAAACGGCAGGATGCCACCCACTCCTCTCCACATACAGAGCAGGGCTGTGTGTACTGTGCTCCTTCATTCTTCTGTTACTGAAAATGATCACCAAAGATAGTTTCTGGTGAAAAAAAATCTGACATCTTTGCACAGCTAAAATGATATGACATGCTTTTACTATCTACATTGCAAAGATTTGCAGTATTTCCAGTGAAGGTCTTTTTTTTGGCTGCCTCACCGCAGGCTGACTGATTGTCTAGACTCCTCTAAATATACAATGTTTGCTTTGCTTGTACTGACCACTATCCTCTATGATTGTTTTTTCTTGTGTACTTTCCTAATGAATATAGCCATTGCCTCTGCAGTGTTTCATGCTTTACAACAGCTGCTCTGGTAAATAATAAAGTTAATGTTGCCTTGCAACTGCCTTGTAAGTGCCATTTTCTCACTGTGCTGTCATATCAAGCTTTGTAGCTGGTATACCTGTAATTGATCTGGAAATGAGCATAGGCGGATGTAGCTGATAATGAAACAGATGTCGAGGACAATTGAAGGCTATCTTTTCCACAGTCATTAATACAATCGAAAATGTGCAGGGGGGCCCAAAGCCTGACCACCATTATGTTATCTGTTTGGAAACAGAATTCAAGCATGGTTTATCGGTGCTACTCAGATGGTCTGCATATGCAAAATAGAGCCGTTCTGTTTATTTAGAGCTTGTTTTGTGTTTGCTTTTAAAGCTGCTTGCTAAATGGTGCAGATAAACCTATTAACATGTTAAGTGGTTTTCTAATGAGTTTTTATCATCTTTCAATTTGTTCAGATAATATGCATGTGTCACTGGCTGAAGCTTTGGAAGTTCGAGGAGGACCGTTACAAGAGGAGGAAATATGGGCGGTATTGAACCAAAGTGCAGAAAGCCTGCAAGAGCTTTTAAGGAAAGGTGAGAACACTTATGTTAACACATTAGAAAAGAATACAAAACTATCTGGAAATATTAAGTAGTTATAATGTGACTTGACCCAGCATTATCTTAGTGATGGCTTGGAAACTCATCTTCCATAATCATAACTTTTTCCTACGTAGACCAACACCAAAGATCTCCCAAAGGTTCTATAACCCTATAAGGTTGAAGTTCCAAAAGTATCAGGAGTTGATTTTCCTATAAAATTACCTTTACAATTATTTATTCTTTCTTATACAAGACATAAAAGCAAGATAAAAATAGCATATATATTTCCTGCAATTTAGGGAAGAATTGAGAGATCAAAAATCTGACAACCAGCTCAGACACCATCAGTGTGGTTTTGATCTGGCTTCTACATACATTACACTACATAGTTTATCATTCCCCACTCCACTACCCCACCCATATACAGTTCTCCTTAGCCTCAGCAGTCATATATTGAGTTCTGTTAACTTTACCTTCTTTCCCCAACTGCCCCTAACGCACACCACGGCAACTATATTGAATACTTCACTGAAGCCATGCAGTGGACACTTCATTGAAGCACATTTTACAATTTGAGCGCCCAAATCCTAAATGTCAGTACAGAATTGCCCAAAGCAATAGCTTAGATTTTCACTTTTCGTTCTCCATCTTTAATTTGGCGGGTTGACCATGCTTGCTACGTTCACATGGTCTCCTATAACTACTGTATAATGGTTTAACTATGTGCAAAACCTCTCCAAATAAGCAATTCACAATGTCTTCAGTTCTAAAAAGTTACTTAAGTGTTTTTTTTTTTTTTCACCCAAACAGTACGTGTTTTCATAATATTTTTCCTTAAATATCAGTGGTCCTTTTGACATGTCGTGGTTTTGGTTTTATGTTTCCATGACACTTTTCTAGTGCCTTAATTTCTTGGTTTAAAATTTAGCAGTAGGGTTGGGTCACATTTGTATATTGGTAATAAACAATATCATTTATAATACTTGGCAGGATATAGTCCCCCATAATATTTAGTGCAGACAACAAAAAATACATTTTTTAACTGATTCCCCCAAACATGCTACAGTGATCGATGTTCATTGTTAAAATTACCTGTAGATTCCCTATACTAGTCAAAGTAACTTTAAAGAACATTGGCAACTTGTCCTTGACTTCCTAATTACCTTCCAGGCCACCAGACTGCTTAAGACTCCTTTGCAGTGTTCAACTCAGTAATGATTTTAAGCCAGGTGGGAAGAAATTGTAGGTGGGTGGCAGCCCCAGTATTGTAACTGAACTCTTCAGTAACCACCCAAAAACAGCCGGGTAGTTACTGAAAAGTGCCGGGTAGTGCGCCCAGCCAAAAGGGGCTGGCGAAAACACTGCTCCTTTCTAAGATTTGTCTTTCTTCAAGGCTCACATCTTGCAGACTCTACTCTGTATGATAGTGTTCAGGCCAGGTGATTGGATGATATTGTTACGAAGCAGGATGTGTGTCACTTGTCTACCCCCCTCCTATACATAGAAATACCAGGTATTTCCCTGGTTGGGGAGTGTGGGAACATAAACACTGGATCCTCATTTTTATCATCTGTAAAGGTAACTAGTTACTTTGCCTAGTTTTGGCAAAGTATCTGTTCGCTTTACCGTGTTATAGTATTGTTTATTAATATTATGAATAAAAGTTCCTTAGTAATAGACATTTTTCTAAATTTGAACAGATTATAGGGCAGGTTTATTTGATGACAACAGCTATAAAGGTGCTAGTACGTAGTATATCATTTAGCTTGCCAAACCCAAACTGGTCTGCTCTATCCGCCTACTTAACTACATGCAATAATTGGCATGTTATGGGAAGGAGTGCTAGCAATAACAAACATGCTAAATCTTGTACTGAGTAATGAGGTAAATGCGCCAAAATTAAAATTTAGAACACATTTTAAGGTAGATATATCACTTTTATTTACAGCATCTGTGTTACTGCTGTTAAATTTGCCTTTCTACCATTGCTACAGGGCAATTGTCTTAATATTATTAATAATAATAATAATAATAATTAAAACATTGAATCTTTTTTTTCTATTTAATATTTGTGTTTACATGAATGCAAAGGGCTAAATATTGGGTACCGTGAGGTAATATGTGCAGTCTGCCGAAAAGAACAAGCTATGAAGTTTTATGTGTGTTAGAACCTAACTAAAGTTATTACTTGGACTATAGAAAAAATAATTAAAACTTTTACGTTATGTAAAACTGTATTTGCTCCCCAACATTAGGATCTCACCAATAGAACTCCATCATTGGTGTCTGTGAGGAAAAAAGGAAATCAATTGGTGTGTTAGCCCTTCAGCATCTCCTAAAATACCAGTTTTGGGAAAACAGACCCTTTAATTTCTTCATGTGTGAAATATATTTGGTTTGTAGAACAATACCACTTCAGCTCCAGCACTGATATTCTCCATCTGTGAACCTATAGATACCACTATGTAGTGTGCTACAAATTTATGTCGTGTCCTACAATTTTATGTCCAGCAGCTTGTGTCCGACTCTGCCTGAGGTTTCTGTTCAATGATGCAGAAACCTTTCAGTAAGACTATAACATAAGCTTAAGCCCAGCACCATCAGGCAAGTATGACTAAGGAGGATTTCAAGGGACCACCAGATGGCATGTACTGACCTATGCCCTTTTATACAAAGTGTGATAAACTGTATACATGTTTATGTCTGGTGTTCTGAGCTGTAACAAAAGCTGGAATGTATGCTTTTTGGTTTTTCTATTAATTATTACTGGGAGCGATTGATTCTGTGAGAAGCTGTGTCCCATAAAGCTTTGTGTTAATAATAGAGATTTCTCTATAAGAATCATGAGCTCTGTCCAAAAAAGATTCCAGGGAAAGAATGAGCAGCATAGTAGTAATATCACCGAATCTTATACCTCCTAAGACTAATAGTTGGAGGCACAGTGTGTAGTTGTGGCCATGTGCTGATCGATATTTTAAATAGATGCGATGTTAGATTCAATAGAATAATTAAATCTTGCCCAAATCTTTTGGAAATAGGACATTATAGAATAACGTTTGATCAGCATATTCATGATATCACCAGTATTCATGTTTTTTGTACAGTCGGTGCTGCCTCCTACTTTGACCACCAATACTGTAACTCCGTTGAAGGAACTCGCCCTCCTCTCAGCATCAGAGTTGCAAACTATGACATTTCTATCACAGTCATATTGATAATAATATAGTGTTGGGTATATTTATTTATAAAAGATAATTAAACTACTAGTATCTCTTTTGCCATGTGTCTGGAGTAAGATCGGACACGGGCTTGGTCTGGCACTGAAGGAGGATTCTTTGAGAACAGCCACTCCATAGCTGGTAATCATGACCCACTGTGTGTAACTAGGGGAATACCACCTCATGGATCAGAAAGTAATGTTGCTGAGCGCAGTGTAAGAAATAAAGTCTAAACACACATTACAGTGCACACTGAAACAGTCGGCAGCATGTGTTATGCAGTAAGTGCTTTAATGAGCAGCATATTATATACAGTATCAAACACGGTCCAGCATTAGGAAACCTATAGTACAACATGCAGTAGTCAGGAGTATGTAAGAACTTAAGCTTTATATAATGCATTTTATGGTATACTCTGCTGTACATACCATTTTCCATACTGACTTGGAATTGTGTGCCAGTTTATACATTTTCTATTCCGCACTTATGCTATACACTGTGATGTACATTCCCTATTCTATACTGTTCTATTTTTTTATTATTTTTTTTATGCCATTCCTTAACTTATTCTGTACACCCAGCAGTACATTCATTGTTCCACATCCCCTCATTCTGTATGCTATGCTGTACAATTCTTATTCCTAACCACCTCATTCTATACACCAAACTGTACATTCCCTATTCTCCATTACCTCATTTTGTATGTTGTGCTGTACGTTCCTTATTCCACTCCAGCTCATTATGTCTATCCTGCTGAAATTCAGATGCAGGAAAGAAAACCAATAGCAGTGCTGATGGCTGTGTTTCAAATATGGCAGCATTGTACTGTATTGGGTTGTTGAAGTTTGTTAAGCTTTAGGTGGCATATAATGCTTCTGGTTATTATACTTGTGGATGCAGATTCGTATGTTTGGGTATGACAATTTTGCAAAATATACAATAGCGATTGTTTTATGTGCTTGAGGGTTTGATAAAATATTGTATAATGTGTAGGCCTGTTGCCATCAATAATAATAAAAAAAAATCTTTTAACACCCACTCATAGTAGGTAAATAAATAGAGCACCACATATATCTCTATAAGGAGAGCCCTTATGGTTATTTCCTCTTGTGGACCTTAATTCCTTTAGCCTGACCCAGATTATTTGTTAGGCATGCCTTCTTTTGTAGTTAATGCTGTATAACTGAATGGATTTTGACTACAATGGTGTGAAACAGACGCTATTTCTTTTTGTATTGGTCCTTCCATAATTTGAGTGTTTTTCACAGTCTTCCAAAATATGTGATAAAACACTAGACCACACATCCTTAAAATCTAGTGTAAATTTAGAAAATGTTCCACAGTCTGTGACACTGGATTGCTTAGTCACTGCTGATATTGTTTAGATGAGCCATGAACATAAAAAAAAACACATTTATATACAAAGCAAGTATAATGATATACACCCATATGTAATAATCACTCCTAGCTACACACCTTACACCTCCCTTTTCAATATTGTTTAAATATATAGATGGATTCATCGCTTACTAATATTTTACATGTATCATTACTGCATTCTATACCATAATGCAGATAACTTGCTGCCTCATAAATAGATTATATATTCTTTTGTATGGTCATATAACAGATGCTCTATATTTGTAAAGGTTTGTTAGTAATGAACAACCAAAATTGCTTGTGTGTACACCCTAAATTGTAATTAGGACCGTGGACAGTCAAACATTTATATATCCTTTACTTTTCCAAACAAGTAGTAAATTACCTTTAAAGAGCAACACCTGCTATAAAAATGAAAGGGCCAAAAATGTTTCACCATAAAATTTCACCTCTTAAATATAGAAGATACATCTTAAATATACAGAAAATAAGTTGTTTTGTTATCGAAAAAGTAGAGATGGTGCATTATTGAATGAGAACTACCCCTCTCGCTACTGGATCTGAACAGTAATGCTTCTGAAGAAGAGCGTTAATGGGGACAGTAGAGGGGCACGAAAAGAGGCAAATTTTTAATGGGGAAACTATTGTGGACCTTTCATTTTCATAGAGGGCATTTACCTCCACTTCCTGCTCAGGTGACTGGTTGGAGACACAACAGGAAGTAAAGGTGCGTACACACTTCCAATTTTTATCGTTCCAATCGAACGACGAACGATCAATTGGGCAAAAAATCGTTCGTAAAAAAGTAACCAACGACGCCGACGAACGAGGAAAGTCGCTGGAAACGAACGACCGGACCGACGGATCGGATTGGACGACGATCGTTGAACATCGTTCGTGTGTACGGTCGTTCGTTGATCGTCCATGTTCGGAGCATGCGTGATGAACGAACGTCCGTTCACTTTCCTGTCGTGCACATAGTTCCTCTATCGCTCAAACGATCGTATCTATTGTGTGTACAATATCTACGAACGATCGTGTCGTTACCTCTATGTGCAGGATCGGTGCTATACGATCGTTCGTATATATCGTGCATGGACGTTCGTCGTTCGTTTTCCAACGATAATAATTGGAAGTGTGTACGTAGCTTAAGAGAGATTTGCATGGAAGCCCCCCCCCCCCTTCATTCACCCTCCTCAATCTTCTATTTACTTGTCCCCAATCCAAAGAGGTACTTCATCAGATCTCTGACCATATCTTTTAAATAGGCGAGTCAAAATTGTTTATTATGTTGTGTTGTGTGATATCTTAACAGGGTTATCTTTACAAACTGATGAAAAGTTTTTTGCCTTACAATTAGGTTTTTAGGCTTAAAAAGCCCTGGTAATTTTGATGCAACTTCTTATCAAACTGGACTTAAATCCTTATGTAAATACCAACCTAGAATCTCTATAAAATGCATGTGGAAAATTACCAGCAAATCCAAATTTCCTGACCAGTAATAGCTTGTAAGGACTAATCTGTTAAATTCATTTCTAAAGTATGTTTGTAAGATTTAGGTTTATGTTGAGCTTTTTTATTTTTGTATCTTTATTGCATTTGAAGTTTCATATTAGCAATGTTCATTTTAACCCCCCCACCTGTCTCTCTTTTGTACAGCTGATCCTACAGCTCTTGGATTTATCATCTCCCCTTGGTCTCTCCTGCTGCTGCCCTCTGGCAGTGTGTCTTTTACTGATGAAAATGTTTCCAATCAAGATTTGCGTGCCTTTACTGCACCTGAAGTGCTCCAGAGCAAGTCCTTGTCTTCTCTTGCAGATATTGAAAAGGTAACTTTTCCTTTCACAATACCACTATTGTCTGGCAAAAAAAAACCTATTACCTTTTAGAAGGCCAAATCAGAAGTTTATTCCAGATATTGCCAGATAAGGACCGACAGACAGAGACCTGTCTAGGTATAGATATTAGTTATGCATTGTTCATTGGAGAGAGTATACTGTGTGTGCGGTATAGGCATTACTTAACGCATTCTTTTCCACAGATTTACTACGAATGAAGTGCGTTTTTTGTTGACACTTACATTGAATAAATATATTAATAGGGTTTAGACCAGGGGTAGGCAAACCCAGGCCTTTAGGCCAGATATGGCCTAGCCAGTAGTCTGTTCCGGCCTAATGCCCACCTGGTCGATGCAGCCTAATCCCGGTCGGCAGGGGTCAACAACCCGCCGCTCCGGAGCCGCATGCGGAGATAAGGGGTAAGGGGACATTCAGTGCATAAGGAGGAGAGGGTTTTCTCTTCAGGGGCGTTCCTGGTGGGGACGGTGTGCCTTCTTGACCTCCTAAAATGGCCAAGTAGCCAAAAAAGTTTGCTGACCCCTGGTTTAGAGGATAAAAGTAGGAGAAATTGTACATTGGTTAGACCGGTGTGATTTTCAAGTGCCTGTAGTGTAGAAGGGTAAGAATCTGACATGCTTATATTAATACTAATACAGTTAATTGTACCTGGTTGTTTTGTAGAAAATCTATATCTGTATAGACAGATGCCCATACCTGGAGCAGATTAAACCTGATCTGCCTGTTATCATGCTGTTTATGGAGCAAAGTTAGCTTCTATAGCTAGGGGTTGGTTGACTACATTTGATACCACATATTCTTTTGGAGTACAAAGAGTACCTAGCCTGTGCTTTGCAAAATTATTTTGAAAGCCCTACCTCTTTAGAGCAATAAATTAATATATTTTGAAATTAAGAACATTCATCTTCCCTTCATGTGGGAATTAAAGTATTTTTTTATTTAAAACTAAGCTTACAGGTTACACACATCTCGTATATACAATAATAATAAAATACAAATACCAATATAGTAGTCTAATTACTTTTTACATGATTTCAAAATCCTGACAAAAAAAATTTCAAGAAAACCTAGAGCTATTGGAATAGAGTGTATCACCTGCTACCTCTCCAAGAATTGACACTGAAAGCAGGCCCATATCTAGATGCCACAAATAAATTGTGATGACACCCTTTTGTATATTCTCTACCTTTTTGGGTTGTGAATATTTTAGTCAAAATAACTTACCACCAATGTCCCTTGTGCCCCTTTTCCACTTTCCCCAAATTTAGTTTGGCATCATAGATGCTGGACTGCAAGTGTCCCAACAACGGCAGCTTAGTTTG
The DNA here is from genome assembly GCF_032062135.1 of Pyxicephalus adspersus. Lineage (NCBI taxonomy): Eukaryota > Metazoa > Chordata > Amphibia > Anura > Pyxicephalidae > Pyxicephalus > Pyxicephalus adspersus. Next base: position 82,819,494 of record NC_092860.1, read on the forward strand.
CAGACAGCTGGAAATGGCTGCTAACAGAAACAGTAAGGGCAAAAAGGCACTTTATAGCATGTTTTGTACGTTACCACAATTTGGAAGTGCATGAGCCCTCAATAAAGCATACACAATTGACATGTAAGGTGCTACAGTAGGAGCAGTAATACTCTGCGGTAGCCATAATAGGGAGCATTGCACTCTAAAGGGCTCAGAATGTCCCAAATTACATATTTAGTTCTTGTAATTGTATACTTTGTAAAGGTGGGTAGTAACCAGACTGTAAAGTTGGGTAGTAACCAGACTGTACATTTGAATTTCTTTAGGTCTTTCAAGAAAAAAAACAAAACATAAAAACAACAAAAATAATTAAAGTGTTCTAATAACAGACATTATAACAAAGACATAATGTGACCGTCTGTCAACAACTATTAATGCACTATCTTGACAGTCATCTGATATTTTAATTGCTGTTTTTTTTAAGTAAGAGAGAAGTATAAACGTACCCAACACTGAATGACTAAAGTGCATTATTTCCTTTAGCACTTAAAAACTAAAAAAGTAGACTGCAGAGTTTGTTCTACTGCCCGTGTTTCCTGCCTGCCCTTCTTTGCTCTGGTTAATCTATTTCAAATAAGGTGGGTGAGACATGCCTTTGTACACTTTGCACGTTGTATTTTCTTGCCTTTAGTTGAAGTTATTAATTTACTTAGCAGGCTGATGATTTGCTTCTCTTTATTATCTTTATTTTAAAGAGTTTGAATTAATTTCATGGTATACAGGGCACAAATTGCACATTAAATTACCATTTAGACTATCGGAATACTTTGACTGTGTTTTATAATTTGTGTGTTTTACCTTCCTAAAATAATATACTTATTTTTATATATATATATATATATATATATATATATATATATATATATATATATATATATATATGTGTGTGTGTGTATCACGCTCTCACTCCTTCCCTCCCACTAACTGTCCCCAGTCTGATGACCAACAGTATTTAACCTGCTTCCACTGAGCCCAGATCTTCATGGACAGTAGAAAAAATGAAAGCAGATAGAGCTTAGTAATGAGCCTATCTCCCTGTCCCTCTGATTCATCTCCCGATCACCACACTGTTTGTCAGCACATAAATTTACTGCTTGTTCTTCCGTCTCTACAATCCAACCCTGGTGTACCGGGGTGACAAGAGGCTGTTACAACAAATTCAGATATTTGCACTAAAATTAAAATTATATCTTGTATTTTTGATTAAGGGGATGATTGTGTCTGTTATCTTAAGTTTTAACTTTAATTATTAAAAAAATATTTTCTATAATATTTTATGAACAAAAAGAGCAATCAAACAGTTTTTTTCCCCCTTTGATGTAAAAAGAAAAAAAAAATAATGAGGTTGTGTCCTAGCATAGGCTTCTGCCTTGTATGTGTGTAGCTCAGCCACAAACATGATATTTTAAAGGACATTAACCAAGCAGAGAGTGTTGTCTGTGAGAGGAAACACAAGCTCGAGCCCACACAAAAGAGAAAAACATCTAAAACTCAGGGTGTCCTTATTAAAAAACAGTGTCCACAGTTCTTAAATTCTAACAATCCTATAGCTTGGAGAGTATACCTTTTTATTTCAGTTAACTTAATCATACTTTGTGTTTTCTTATGTACTTACATAATTAAAACTTGAACATCGAATTGCTCTAGACTTTTTTTTTTAAAAATCATTTTGGCAGTGTTGTTCAGCAAATGAGTCAATATTGAAATCGTGGAGAATGCGGTCTTATTTTCCTATCCAGTGTGCCAGTAATGTCTGCTCGGCCAACCATAGTTTGCCAGAGGCCGTCTGTTACAGAACAGTCTCAAAATCATTTCATTGGACTACCATGCACACTGCATCATTGCACATTAGATTGGACATATTTCATTACATTTAAATAGGAGGCCTCGTAACTACTAATTTGATTTCTTTTAAAAGAATTACATGTTCTGTGTAGCTGCATTTTATTTAGTCTCCCTAATGAAGTTTTTGAGCCATTGACTACTCACTGTGTTTGTCAGTTCAGCGCCTGTTTTGTTAACATGAATGTTCTGTCTGTGATAATGTTGTGCTGAATGATCTGTGCAAAATAAAAAAAAATGCATAATGAATAATAGGAATTGTGATGTTTTCAAAAATGTGGTACAGTTCACTAATGTTAGAGCACATGAATATATGACAATCTAACATAAAATTAAGGTACCTTTTGATGTCAATATATAAAAAAAAGTTAATGCAGACTTCCATTGCTGAGTTCTGACATTTGCTTTAAAATTTCTGATTATCTGCCTGTCATGTCAAAAACAATACTTCTTTCACCCCTTGGAGGTTTTTAAAGCCTCCTGATTCCCTCTCCCTGTGGATTGCTTTACCATGATGTGTAACATACCGTACCCTAACTAGTGCATCACTGCACTCTATGGCTGAGTAATACTGGCCAAAATCTTTGTTTTGTGTTACTTTCTTATGAGCATTATTCATAAGAGATGAAAGAAAAGAAATAAATGTTAATTTTGCCTAAGCAGTATTCTGACAAACGGCTATTCATTTTAAATCTCTTCTGAAAAATAGCATTGTACTTTATGGTAAGTGTCTGCAGTCTCAGGGGATGCTAGTTTCAGGGGACCTGAAATGAGAGTTGGTGATGTTGCTATTCTACTGCTTACTGTTCTCCTTGCTGAAGACATGTGGAAGTAAAGTCTTAATTTTACCAACATGTGTTCTCCATGCATAAATACAGTGCCAAATAAAGTATGTCAAGTTAGTAATAGGGCAAGTGACTGCAAGGAGACCACAGGAAATAGTGGTGATAAATCCTTTACCCTCTGCCTGTCTGTTCTGAGCACATCTTCCAGAGTTAATTCCCTTAAAGCTCAGTTAATTCCACCTCGTGGCTGAAATGAGAATAGCCATTGTCCAGCATTTTCTAAAGTATTCCAGGTTGAATATTTGCCAGCATCATCCAACACACTTGATGTAAACCCAGGTTGCCACTGACTCCCTAGGGGGAAGTATATCACTCAATCTAGGCTCACTGTTCTCCTTGGACGAAAGCTAACTATGCAATATACATTCTGGTACCACAATCTCCCTTACAGCTATCATCAACTATGTAGTGCAAGGGCCTCCCTGATTTGATGCAAATAGAATGGATTGTTTATCCTCATACTACTTAGTGTTAGTACTTGCACAGATTATTGTACAGTTATTGTCCTGTCAGATGTTTTTGGTGTGTCCAGCTTTAGAAGCACTCAAACATACTTTTTTTTAGAGCACCACTTGGTCTAGGACTAAGGACTTTTCACTGATGACACTAAGGAAGACGAGAAAGTGCCTTTGATGCCACTGGACTGGTTCAAAACTTAAAGAAAAATAAATCCTCAGGATGGGGGGTGCAACAAGGCTGAAGTTCTGATTAACGTGAAATATTTTTGAGGGATTGAATAAGGGGGAATTAGAACCTTTACAATTTGCAGAAAATTACCTTCTTTTCGCTGAGCGATTAGGAGCTAACAGTAGTGAGGACTGGTTTGCAGTTTGTGCCCACAGAATAGCCAGGTATGAAAAAGGGAATGTCATGACATGCCACAACCTGGATAATAAACAGACGTCATTGACTAGTAAAGCTTTGTTCATCGTATGTGCTACCCAGCTTTATTTTCAGTGTTTATTAAAAGTTCTATGTATTGTATGGTACAGTGAACATGGCAATCCTTTGTGCCTTTAATCTGAGAAATCTCTCCATATTACAGAAAATCATTCTAGTTACAATAAATTTTTTAAAGAAGGGCAAGGAATGTTGTTGGTATAATTGAAAAGTCTGTAAAATATGTGTTTTTGCTGCTTGGAACTGATCATAATTTTGGGTTTGACCATGGTGCTAAGTATGTAACGGTAATATATTCTCTCAGTGGGTTTTCCTGTAGTACTTGCCTTATCCAAGAACATACGTTACGTCAATGTAATTGAGACATTTGGCAAGTTGAGTACAGGAAGCTGAAAACTGCTAGTTAGGCTGAACCTTCGTTACACAAACACTAAGTAGGATAACACATGAGATTAACATTCCTGGAAGATGAGAGGATCTCTGACTCGCTGTTTCATGATGCAGAGGCTGACTTCACACATTTGTAGCCTCAGGGTAAGCATCAGTTGTAATTTTTTTTTTCTTTCCTAGCTCGTAATGAAATGACCCTGTCCCCAAATCTCTATGGACACTCCTTACTTCAAACTAAGCACATAGATCTTTGCATGAATAAATATACAAACCCATGGTTAGCTTGTCTTTTGTTTACCTTAAATGAATTTTCAAGACCTAATATGTTCAGTGTTCATGTGACCCAGTTGTCCCCTATCAACTAAACATGACATGACTATGCACTCTGTAAAGCACTGCATAATATATCAGCACTATATAAACATACCTAAAATGAACCTATATCGTCAGGGAAATAAAAATTCTGATCTTTAGCATTGGAAAGATTTTTGCTTTTACATTCACTGTGTTAACTAAACAGAACCCTGTAAAACACAAGTTACAAAGCAGATAACATCAAAAGCCAAATAAAAGGTCAGTGATGTGGCCTGATTTTGCCATAGTCACACCTTTATCTTATCAAGAGGATGTGGACTGTTTAAAATGTAAATGAAAAAGACTGACAAATCAGCTCAAATTAAATTAGCTGTGTAGTCATAAAAGTAGTGTTATAGCAAAATGGATATGATTATAAAGTGTGTCTTAACCCTGTTTGTACTGGTGGGTGGTATTATTCATTGATTAAGAATAAACATCATTCATTAAGACAAAGTAGGGGTTGTTAACTTTTGCAGAAGCATAAAGTTGGTATTACAATTTCGGCTCGAAATACTTTCCTGTGAAATAATGTGGTTGTCCTTGTTTTCTTGCAGATTCATATATATTCCCTTGGGATGACCTTATATTGGGGAGCAGATTTTGAAGTACCACAAAGTCAGGTAAAGAGATGATATATACCCGTTGATAAAATGTGCTGTTTTTTAGTTTTGCTTATTTGTGTTCTTATGTCCACATGGAATAGACCAGGTTTTTTAATTACTATATTCTAGATCAAGGGTCCCCCCCCATTAAAAATGGTATACCTATCATATCATGCTACCTGTCACACGTAGCTATTACCTTACTCTCTATGAACTCTGATCTCTCTGTAAGAAAGGAAAATTTAACCGTAAACTCCTAAACATACATCACTACAGCGCCATCACAAGATACAAAAATTAATACCGTGCTACCCTTTCACACATAGCTTGCCCCCTCCCTCCACTCAAATTTATCACTCCTGTCCTACCATGGTGCCCTGGCACTTATAAGTGTCCACTTATGTTCTTCTTAATCCCAAATTCCTCTGTAAAGGGAGCTGTAGGTATATTAAAATGTAGGATAAGGATGAGGGACTCTTGTGGCTAACTCCCCTCAAAATTTTATTGCTGGGATGCCATCACAAGATAATAAAAACTATACCTGTCATACCATGCTAACCTGTCACATATAGCTGGCCAGTTACCTTCTGTGAACCCTAATTTCTCTGGAACGGTGTAGGGACCTGAAAATGTAGTAGTAAGAACATGTACCCCTTGGCTGTCTTTCACGTGAATTGCATTTCTCTGGAAGTATCCATTGCAGAGATTTTTGTGGTACAAAGAAGGTTAGTAGTGCCCTACAACTGACAGGACACATTGTATGGTGTAGTTTCTGCTCTTTCGTACAGGAATGGTGAGCGGGGATCAATATATGACCGGCCAGCACGGTATGTGTAGCTTTAGTTTTGTATCTTTCATCAATAAAATGAGCATCAAATGGTGTACAGTGAGGGAAAGAAATAATTGGTCCCTTG